>NC_142180.1:23425000-23725000 GCF_026936395.1 Plectropomus leopardus | reverse complement strand
GTATCTTGTATATTATGTAATTTTTTATTTGTGGGGGTTATTGGGGGTTTTGTATTTCACCTAAATCATCACGACAATCATGTGAGCATTTGTATTTAAAGATGGCCTCTTTATCCATACAGCTAAGTCTGAAGATCATCAGCTCGAAACATCACGTGTGGATGTGCTGATAAATTGCACTGAAGGAGCCACAGTGTGCAGACCTTTTTTCACGACTGCCATCCTATTTGTCCCGCACCTGCTTTAAACTGTTTTTGGCTATAAGCCACAATGTTTTTATGATTAGTTTAACTCAGCAGTCATGTAACCAGGCAAAGTTCTCCAGTTATATTTTGGTAACATTATGTTTGTTAAAGTGTATGTCATGTTTGCTGGCTGAGAGGTTTCAGACTAAACCCAACAAAATGTGACAAAGAATGATGGAATATTTAAATAGCTTGGCTGATCAGAACAAAGAAAGCTGAACACACAAACATGACAGTAACCACTGAGCTTGCGCTGAGCTTTTGTATGAATAGACAATTGATTGGCTTTCTCTCGAACATTCACTATTCTTCACTGCAAAACAAGCAAAATAAAGTCAGCTGTTATGTGCTGGCATATTCATATACCCCATTCATTTTTATATTGGGTGAAAGAACTATGTAACGGCAAAAAGTGTTGGTGGTCTGCTTTGGTTTGAAAGACTTAAGAAACATTTAGGGTGCCCTGCAGAGTTTTCTAGTGAAGTAACTAGAGTTATGTTAATGTCCAGTGTTTCACTCTGAAACGCATTTTGTGTTTTCCTGATTTCCTGAAAAGTGAAAATAAAAGGCAACCCTTTGTCATTTTGCTATATTTGAGTTTTTGAAGCTGTGTCTCTTAGATGTCTTCTGCTTACAATCTGTCACCAGGTCACTTACTTTTATAAATCCCCGACCTCACCTGAGTGCAATAAATGTCTTGAACACAGAAAATAAAAAGATAATGAAAAAATACAGGCAGAGTCTCTGCAGAAAAATACACCACCACACAACTGTAGTGGGTTAGAAGTGACGATTAAGAGGGATAAATTCTATATGAGTCTACACCTTGTTTTGTTTTATCTCAGAAAATCCTGCATAGTGTTTCTTTAAATCCAGTATTGTTTACATCCATGTTTACTTGCTGCAAGCAGTCCTCATCCCTGCCTTTGCTGGCACGCTGCTGCATATCGTTGTGCATTACTGCCATGTGTTGATCATGGAATATTGTGAAACCATTATCAAATTGTGAATTGTCTGACCCACAAATGTGCATCCTTGCACGTGTGCTCAAGCTAAACAAAACCATTTTGAATGATAATGACACGGCCACCACCACCCTTTCAATCATACCAATCATCTTATGGCTGACCTCTAATGTAGCATTAAGTCGTGATCTTAGGGCACTGAAATAAAGCATTGATGTCTGCCTGATGACTTCACCCGCAAGCAACAAATTCCTTGTTGGTAAACTTCAACAAACTGTTGTGACAGTGATCAGGACATTACTTGGTCCAATGAAGTGCTGAACAAAAGTCTTTGGTCACTGAAGATTACACTTGTCAATTCACTTGTGCCTTGTTTAATCATTTTGTTTATTTTAAAAGGAGGAATATCCTTGAGTTCCCCAACTCAGTGACACAGCCCTTCATTTCTGTGTCTTCTGTGATCTCAATAAATGTTTTATAATAGTTCCCGCCTCATTGCTTTTATCTATCGGTATAGGATTTACATTTAAAAAGGAAAGGACATGCCTTTTCCATGAACGAAATTTTGACATGTCACTAAGGGAGAAGCATAGGTGTGAAAAAAAGCGATGGCTGAACTTCATTTGGCAGTGTCAGTTTTAGAGTGCTGGTTCACTGTCACACTGTTGTGGCTTAATTTGACATTTGAAAAGAACATATCCATTGTCAAAGTGATTTGTGACATAAGTGCTTTTCCACATTTGACAGGGAAAAAACCCTGCAGTCAGGAAGGTATCTAGCTTTTGAAAACCACAATGTGGTGTTTTGCAGTACCAAAAGCTGGACAAAGGCATTTATATTTATCTTTCACAACAGATGTCAATTAAGAGTACTAAATGTCTATCCTCTGAGTATTAAACATCATCTGTAGACTGCAGAAAAGTGCCTGTTTGCTTCTTCAGGGAAAAAGAGGGTGTAGTCCTCTTTAGTCCATTTTCTTAGAATATATCAGTTTAGAGTATCATTTAAGGAACAAGATAAGTAAACAAAAATGTAATCGTGGGGCAGCTAGCTGTTTGAGCGTTTGATCGGAGTGCCGGGAGCTCATCAGTAAACTACAATATGAATTCAGGCTAAAGAAGACACCTGAAGTGGGATGGTCGAGACAGCTTATGCTAGGATAGAGAGGGATTTGAACAAACTGAGCGTGACGTAGGCACTCTAATTTGCTGTGTATAAGGATTGCAATAGAAACAACGTATTTAGTCATATTGTGGCAACAATTTGACAGCTTTGGAGCATACTGGCCATACAACTGGGCAGCAAAGGGGTGGATTCTATTGCAGGAGTGGTTTGTTTGTTTTGTTATTTCTTTTGTGTATTTTTGCCTCTGTTATCTCCCCTATTACAAAAACCAACTCCATTTTTCTGAAATAAGACGTTAACAGCCAGAGGAAAGGAGCAAAGGCAGTATTTCATTCAGCAAATACCATTATTGATGAATACATATATTGTTCAAAGAGTTGTTTACTAATTATATTGATCATAAGACAAGATGCATCAAGATATGGGATGGATTATAACAATTTCCTGCTCTACTAAACAACATCCTGTGGGGAACGCTGCACAAGAGTATCCCTTTAAATCTTTTTTTTACTGCCCCACTCTCCACCCACACCCCACATACACAAGCAAATTTGTTTTGTCAATGTTTACAGTCCAGGAGTCCAGGCTCCACTGTCTGTCCTGCCACTGCTTGGACTGCTGCTGCTGCTGCCTGCTTCGAACTCCTGCCAGTGTAGGTCTAAATATAGACTGACCCCCTCCCATATGCACTGCACTGTAAAAAGCTGCTTGTTTTTCAGACTCATCATGACTTAATACAACCTTGGCAGAACACAGTCTTTCTCACAATGTCTCTCAACTCAACATGTACTCGACCACACCTCACACACACAGTCCCACTCACAGTCGCCTCATCGAGGGTGGCTAAGATGCTGCCTGCTTCACTAAACATACTGGGTAAAAGGAAGAAATAATTTGGCCATAACACAATTACATGGAATGTGTGTTATTGGATGTTAAGTGCTCTCTTGAACTCATACTCTGGATGAACTAAGCCTGTCTGTCAAAGAGCAAAGCCCAAAGCCTACAGATAATGGACTTACCACTAAATCCCAGTTATTAAGCTCTAACAGAGTGATTGCCTCTGCAATGTTGTCAATTCCAGTGCAAGCCTGTGAGGGACAAAGACAAAGAAAAAGGAATTACAAGAGAGAAATGCAGTGTACGAGATTCTGCTGCAGTTTGTTTTATGAAACATTCTGATGTCTGCACATGAGAAAAAAAACATTTCTTGACAAAACAGATGAAAAAAAATAAAATCAGTGAAATCATTATAACTGCTATGGAGCCACCTATAGCACAAAAATTTAATGTGGTGGCAAAGAACAACAGCCTCTCAGTGACATATAGAAGACCACCAATTTTCATCTGATTTTTCACCCTGACAAAGCATCCATAATACATTTTCCATTACCATTCACACATGAAAATTGCTCTATCTCAAAAATGCAGTACAATATAAAAGCAGTAATAAGGCATGGGTATGGAGACTTTGGAATTTATGACTCTACATGTTAAATTGTACTGTCAAAACATTATTTTTCTCTTATTCACAGATATCAGATTCAAACTCTATTCAAACATAACTCCAGCTATCTTGCATAGATGGAAGGAGAGACAAAACACCCAGGGAAAATTATAAAAGGTTAGCTATGGTAAACAAACCATCACACAGACACATCTTAGAGCTACATTACATCAACAGCTGCAGAGAAGTTTACTGTAACAGTGAATTTCATTACACACAACAAAATTACATGACTTTTCCAAATATTTCAAGGATTTTGCTACTCCCATGACTTTCTCAGGATGGGAAAATGAGACTGTAAAATGCCAAGGCCTTTCTAGGATTTCCACTGGAGTGGGAACCCTATGTATAATAAGGCAGGCAACCCAAAGCCAAAAAATCCTGTCCTTTTTTGGATTGATCCTTGTGTTGGTGTAACTGACAGAATTAAAACACATTTGCTGATAAAGCAAGAATAAATTGGCACCAGCAGTGTTAAAAAGCTGTTATTCCTCATGCAAGTGAGAAAAGGCCCAGAACGAGTTAGACCTCTGAAAAATTGCTTAAAACTTGTGCAGAGAAACTGAGCGACATCATCTGCTAAGTGGTTCCCACCTTGTGGAAACAGGGTTTTTTTTAAGACAAGGGCACCAAAATTGTTGAACAGTTATAGATCAGTTACCTTGACCTCTTTAGTCAGGAAATCATTTCAGAAGTGGGACAAAGGAACAAATAAGACAATGTGCGGTCTGACTAGGGGGCGGGTTTGGGAGTTGACAATGCAACTGCTTCTCTGCTTGACCCTATTTATAAATGCTCAAAATATCTGTAAAATATGTCAGTTTACATTTTTTACACTATTTTTGGTTGCAGAAAAGGCTTTTAAATGGCTTTATCTTGATTAACATTGTTGGCTGGATTATGGATTTTTTGTCAGGGAGATTGCAGACCACTCCAGGGTGATGTTAATCATGTCCACTCTCATTTACATTGTACACTAATAACAAAAGAAGCCAGTAGATGCATATGCATGCATATCCTGAATTATGCTGATGATACTGCTGATATAAGTTTACGTTCATTTATTTTGGTAGGGGTGTAGTGTTACCCCTCCTCCATCCACAATTTCAGTTCAGCAGAATGACACAGTGGACAGTTACAAGTACTTAGGCACCAATGATGACGACAAACTGTGAATTTAACGCCAACAGTAAATCTCTAAGTAAATCTGTAAAATAGCCCAAAGCAGACTTTGATTCACGCAGAGACGACATGATTTCACTTTCTGTCTTTAATCTGTTTTTTAAGAAGTTTACCACCTCGTTCTTGCAAAACAGAGCAGTAGATTATCTGGTAAACATGGTCATATTAATGTTATCATTGAGCAGTAAGTGCAGTTGAAATTATCCACTAATGAAAGATTTTCAGTTTTTGATGTGATGGTAGATAAAGCTGCAAACAAAAACAAATGTATGTACTGTATATTGTTGCTGTCTGGCAGTATTCAATATCTTTTTCTTTGGCTAACTAGTTTTTGGTGTCTGCTAGCATTTATGTTGATGTGTGTTTGATAGACATCTTAAATAGTGCAGGTTTCTTTGTGTTTATTAATAACTGCAGTGAAGACAAGAGGTATATTTTATACACTGGGTGGACCTTTTACCTGTTTGAAGTTCATGTAATTTTACTTTAGCTCACTGCTGTTATGAATTATAAGAAATAACTTTTGTTACTTTACTTTCTGCTTGTTTTTTTTTTTTGTTATATGCACAGCATCTGTCTCATGAGGTATTTCTGATACAATGCTAATTCAGACTCCCCAGGAACAACACATAACAATTACCCCAAGTTTCAGATCATATCTCATCTCATGTGTATGAAACAAAATCTAATGAAGCTGCAACACTATTTGCAAAGGTGGAGAGGTTCATAAGTTAAAACATTAGGAAATATGCATAATATATGGGCCCTGAGGATGACACAACTTTGTGAGTGTGGTGCCTCCTTTAGAAATGTAACAAACAATTAAGTGTAACTGTGAGTACAAAGTGTAAATGCACTAGATTCAAGTTTGAGCCCTTTACAAAATGTGACAAGGTAGCCTAATTGAATAAATATGACTAGTGTGTCCTGGCCTAATCTGACTGGAAAACTACACCTGCTGCATGCACTTTATATCATGCAATGACCAAAGCCACAATGCTGCCATTTATTTATTGACATGTAAGACACACTTCATATTATCACTATTATTATCATTTATGCTTATAGGTATTTGTCACTGTTTATCGCATCATTATTTATGGTTTCATATTGATTTTGTCTTATCTTAATGTTTTGACTTAGCTTTAATTTAATGTTGTTTTTGAATGTGTGTACTCCTGTGAGCCGGAGAGTAACTTAACATAATTATCTTGTACATCTGCAATGACAAATAAAATGACTTATGAGTGCATTGGTCAGGTCTGTTGTAAAATATTATTAACATGGTTGAATCAAAACACAAGGCTACAGTAACAAACCCTTCAGACGGACACCACTAAAGACATGGTTAATTTTTTAAGTGTAGATTTAGAAGAAGGATGTGTATTATTTTGATGTCACTGAGCATGAGGACAAACCAAACAAGATGCTAAATAATTGACAATTTTAGGAGGAAGCATAATTTGGCACCTTACATTTTCACGTCGTCAAAATAAACTACCCTACCTGAATACTTGGCTAAAAACGCAGTATCTTTGAGGGACACACCGTCTCTGTCGAGCATTTAAAACCCGGACGCGACGACTGGTGATGTGTAAACAAGTTGACAGTTAATGTAGCTTTCCTGTTAGCTAACCAGGTCGTCGTTATCTATCAAGCCGGCAAACTTGAAGCCAGCGAAAAATACACATTATTTCACTGTGTAGGTTGGCAGACTTGGGCAGCCGCTATATAGTTAGCGAGGTCCCAGCTAATAATTACATCCATAATCAGTTAGCAAACGGTCAGTTTGTTAGCTAGGTGAGCTAACCACAGTGAGCACAGCTCTGCTCAGGTCTGCTGTTTACGACGCCAGTCAGGTCCGTGTGTGCGGCGGTTGTTGACAGCATCCCGAGACATTTCGACAACGGCAAACAGATTACCAACCGCTGAATGTAAAATTTAGGAGATATAAAAAGAGACACACCTGAAAGTCGGCCAGAATCATCTCTCTGTCCATGTTGCTCTCGCCGCTTTCGGAGGCCATGGCAATGACTGGCTAAAAGCAATTCTTCTTCCACTGGCTCTCGTCGCTTTCTCGCCTCACAGAGCGACACTGAGTGTTATTAAAATACTTTGCTCAGGCGTGGCGACGAGTGAGAGGTTGGCAACTTGGAAATACTCAACTTTGTTGGGATTTAACGCCCTCGTATAGAGAAAACTCAGTAAAGTAACGTTACAGTGTTCAGTTATCTCATATCATTATTGTCATCTAGCTCGTGCTTTACGGCAGACGTAAATGGTCGTAAAAACTAGAGATGGCAAATTCGTCACCCAAGATCCAAGCCCCCAGGAAGTGCGCCAGCTCTGATGCTAAAGTTACATAGCGGCTGAAAGTGGAACTACACCGTCACGTGATGCACACTGGCCCAGAAAGACTTCTCCCCATTTGCTTAACATTGGGAAAGAGACGTCTTTAAATCACTGGATATTTTTTTTTGAGACAAATTAACTTTTCAGAACGCCTTTTTAAATAGCCATTATTAAAAACATCAAGTCTTTAATAGGTTAAATGCGCCATTTTCCGAATTTAGAGGTATTTCTCCAGACATAGAATGAACGCGCATCGGACCCCGGGACTTCACCGCGTGCACGCGCATGAAACTCTTGGGGTCCCGGACACAGCACAGGCCTCGTGCCGGCCGTAGTAATGGATATTTTTGAATTAGTTCATCATTTTAACTATCTTACAATATATCTATTCGCTGTCGGCTGTAAAGCCTGTAATATGGACATCTTACCATGTCTGTATCATAGACTGTATATTACAGTCTATGGTCTGTATTGATACAACCAGTTATCAGCGCGGAGCACTAGTGACAGTTATTAAATGGTACTGAATGTAGTATTCACTTAAAAGTTGAGCTGTGTAATAATACACGGGGCAATGTTACAAGGCACCACCTTTTATTATATTTTTGTGGGCACAGCATATTTTAATTGTTAATTTAATTTCTCTGATCGTGATTCCAATATGATTCCCTGATAAACTATAGACCTATGTATATTTATGTGTGTGTGTGTGTGTGTGTATATGTGACTGTGTTGTGTGTATAGAGAGATAGATATACCATTATCTGATTATCACATAAATATGAAAACTGACAGCACCGATTAGATGTTGTTGCTAATAAGCTAAGCTATTTCAAGAGGAATGCTCGTGAACGAGCGCTGTTCGCTTCAAGCATTCGGGTCATCTGTGTGAGCGAGCCAGTGAGTCGGAGTCAGTGCTCGGGGAGACTCGGCCGCACTCGGCCGCGTTCGGCTGTCGTTAATCACTTTTACGCATGCTCTATGGTCCAGTAGATCCGGGTATTTTACACTTTTCTAAACCTGGAAAAAGTGTTCCCTGCTGCTTCATGCCATGCGCCATGGATGTACATACATACATATTATATATATGTGTGTGTGTGTGTGTGTGTGTGTGTGTGTGTGTGTATATATATATATATATATATATATACACACACACACACACACACATATATATATATACACACATAGATGTATTTATTATGTAAACATACATACATATAAGCTTACAACAAAAACAATGACAAATGGGTGCAATGCAAGCTTCTACCAGCAGATGCCAATGCAGAGCGAACCGGTTTTAAAAAGTTTTTTTCCCTTTCTTAGGGAAAGACAGTGTTCGTTGGTGCAATGCGTTGGAATAAGCAGCGTTAAGCATGGACAGATTATGATTATGACACAACGGGGCCCTGGACATGGCAATGGAGGGTAAGAAGAAATATGGCAAAATGAAGGTCTATCCAAAGACTGGTCTCTGATCAGATGCATTTCCAGGGTGTGAGTGTTACACCAAAATCCGTGACCCATCAGATTCTGTGACTTTTCTTACAAAGTAAGTTTGCCTTTTTTCCCATGCCCTTTCAGTTTTTTTTGTTTTCCTTATCTGTAACTCCAAGTTCCCTTTCTTTGGGAAAGATATGAGCAGCTTAAGCAGTCCTTCACTCTGCTCTGGCTGAGTTTAGAGATGTACCCAGTACAGGGGCAGACTAAACCATTTCGGGCCTTATAGGGGTGTGACTGCAGAGACAAATTATTCAGAAATGTTAAAAAAAAATGCAAACAAAACCCAACTTTAAGTCCTCCCCAACTATAGCACACATTAGAATCTGGCAGATCACAGAAATATCCCGAAATTGTAGCATATGTAACAAAGCAATGGGCTGTGCATTGGCAATACAACTGAAATTCCTACTTGTGTCACAGAACCCGATGTGTCACAGTAAAATTGGTACAACACTAGCCAAACCTACAGATTTGCCTCAAACCAGGGTAAATCTCATTAGGTCTATCTTTTGTGGCTGGGTTGGTGTGATGGGAGTTCCCACTTCTCATCATCATCTCTCTCTTTTTATCATATCATAATGAGTAACACTCTCTGTTTGATCATATTGTTAGTGTCATATGACGAACCACTGTGTTGATCTTTTGGTGTAAATCCTTGTTCTCTCTGTACTGTGCATGATGACGTATACTGTGTGATAAATCATGTCATTGTTTATGTTTGTCTTGTTTGAAGGACAAACTGTAACCAGGTCAAGATAATGCACTGTATTTTATTCCCGCATCTCCTCTGCTCTTGGACCTTTCTTTCGCGTCGTCTCATGCTGGAGAGAGCAGGGGTCCATTTGCAAACGCTTGAATTAAACTATCAGAAAGACAACTGTTGGCTCTGTGTTGTACTTAATAATTTTCCAGAACATTGGTTTCGTTGGATTGGGTGGATTGAGGTATGGACTCACAGACTCCAACATTCTGTTGCTTCAACAATGGGGCATTTTAAGGATTGGAATTTTGCTCAGACAACAAACAGGCAGGTGCCATTGCCCTGGCTGCCACCTGCCCCCATGCCTGCCTACGCCCATGATTCACAAGAGGAAATAAAAAATACCAATATGAATAGGCTATGTAGGCCTGCCAGTAACGTGCTTGAGTGCACTAAGCTCACAAACACAGTCTCAAGTGTCAGGCAAGAGCGGAAGTGGAAATCTCCTGCAATTACAAATGCGTAGGCAACACTTGACTCTTTATCATTAACTGGACCTTTTGTCTTCATGCACAGCTACTTACGCACCATGTTGTGTACCGTGACAGCATGGATGAATTGCTGAACAGGTCTATAGACACATGCCTAGGGGCCCAAAATGTCAGGGCACCCCCTGACCTTCACCTGCCACCAGCAGCCTCCGAGGGTGTAAAATGGAGCCAATGTGAAAGTGCCAAAAACTGCAGTTCTTTGAAATAGCCACTTGAGACTGGCTCCGGAAGAGAGTCAATCCCTGTAGACCCCCACGTTAAAATGCCCACAGCAGAAAAAAACGCATTTAAAGCCTGGTGCAAAAAATAGTTTTGGTCTCTCAAGCTAATTTCAAAATTCATGTCAGCTGTACAAGGGTGATTTTTTTTTTCATTTTTCAGCTAGTTTACATCTTATTAAGGCCCAAAGTTCAACATATTTAAGAGCAGGGCCACTTGGGTGACACACTGTCTGCAAGGCTACAGTCTGTGAGTCTCCTCCACATAAGCAGACTCACAGCCAAATATTGTCACTTCTGGTTCCAAAAAACAAAGATGGTGACAGTCAAAATGCCATACCTGAGGCTTTAAAATGGCAGTCCATAAACCCATGGGTGACATCACAGTAGCTATGGCTATTATTTATACAATCTATGCCTGCAACCTATCTCTCAAATTAACATGTACCAAGTTATGAAAAATTTCATCCTCTGTACAGTTGCCATCGATATTGAAATTAGCTATAGAGGCTATTTTATGTTTATTTCTGATGTAAGGCTGAACATTTTCAACCAGGAGTGAAGTCACGGTAGCTTCGTCCATTATTTGTACGGTCTTTGCCTTCAACCTGTCACGAAAATTAACATGTATCGACCAGGAAGTGATTCAAAATTGTTTCAAAGAGACAACATTTAAAAAAAAATAAAAACACAAAGAGATACAAAGAAATTGCAAATAGACACAAAATAACTACAGCAATAGGCTAAATAACTACAAAGAGACACTAAATGAGCGTATACAAAATTACTGTAAAGAGACCAAAAACCACAAAACGATGTGTAACAACTACAGAGAGCTGCAAAATGATAAAATAAAAGCACCAAAAATCAACACAAAGTCTGTGTGTTTTGTTCCTGTATAGGAGAGGTGGTGGGGCCTTTTGCATGTCTGTGCCCATGTGCCCATTGTTTCATAATACGCCTATGCAGAAGTCTATTGAGGATTAGGTCTACACTTGAGAGTGCCAGTCATGAAACCCAATATGACCTTGTTCCTTTTTCCACTGTAGTACTACACAGTATACTCATCTAACAGCACAAGGCCTCAGGACAGCCCTCACACAATCCAAACCAACCAAACTATAGATAAAGAAAACTATATCAACTATGGGACTTCTACCACAAAAACTCAAAACGAACTTCAGTGCTATTTGGCTCTAAACAGACGATACACAACTATCTGAGTGCCATGACAGATCTGAAGCTGATACAGACGCTAAGTATGTACAGACTCTGTGATCACATCCTGGCCACAGAGACTGGCTGAAAGACCTGGCTGCCCAGAGACAGCAGGCTGTGTCAACTCTGTCCACAGAGAGAGGTGCAGACAGAGCAACATTTCCTGATTAAATGTAACGCATATGAAGACAACAAAACAACGTTCTTTTTAAAAATTACATGTTAACTCCAAGATATTGATGCCTTCTCAGATCAGATTAAAATGCAACATCTACTTGGAGAATATAGTATCAGCTCCGTAGAAGCAGCAAGAGACGTCAGTGCATGTCACAGCCCGAGAGATACAAGACATGATGGCTGGAGTTCCTTTTCTCCTTCAGCTCACACTCAGTCTTTTAATTCACTCAATTTACTCTACTTTTTTTGTGTGTATTACACTACACTTGATTCTATGAATTTGTATTAAACCTTTGAAACCTGAAGTGATACCACTTTTCTTGTGCTGCTTTCAGAGGCCTTTTACAAGTATTTAAACCTTTGAACTCTGGGCTAATTGGTGCAATCTATTTTTTAAAAAACAGGGAAAAGGCAATTAGCAACTTGATGAGAAAAGTTCCACAAATTTCAAGAAATTCAATTTCAGAAAGTCATTTTTAAAAAGCTAAGGAAAAAATGTCTAGGGAAAACAGAAGAATGCTAAGTAAAAATTATATTTAGAGCTAATTATTAGAATTATAGATTTAAAAAATTGTTAAAGAATTTTTTTTTTTTTTTTTGCTCTTTTTCCATGTAATTCCTTGTTTTCCCTTTTTTAAAATGCATTTATTTATTAGTAATTTTCAGGTAATTTTCTTTTTTCTTTCTTTTTTTTTTTTTTTTTAAATAATTTTTGGATAATTTCTTTTTCCATTGCTCATTGCCTTCCTCCCGTGTTTTTCAAAAAAATAAACATAATCTGCTCAGGTTTCAAAGTGTTAATATAAAACAAACAAACAAACAAACAGTAATTACCTATACATACAGCAGATCTATAATGCACACACATATGCAAAATGTGTTTATAGGTAAACATATATGAGACATATGAGTTAGGCTATACATACAGTATATAAATACAGTGTGTGTGTGTGTGTGTGTGTGTGTGTGTGTGTGTGTATAACCTATGTAAAAAAATATATATATATAAGTTCTAGTTTCTTTACTTATTTACTAGTTTTAAACCTTATTTTACTATATTTTACTAATACTGTAATTTATTTGATCTGTTGTCAATATAATTCACTGTATTTTATTGCAATTGTGCTTTGGCAACGCATGAATGCATGTACAATGTAAATGAAAGCGGACATGATCAGCATCCCCCTGGAGTGGTCTGTGGTCTCCCTGACAAAATATCCATAATCCAACCAATAATGTTCAGATCAAGACAAAGTGATTTAAAAGCCTTCTGCAACCAAAAAATTACAGTGCCCAGGCTTTATCACGCCATCGAGTTCATAAAAGTTTTTCTGCTGTAGTGGCGCATTAATTCTGCAGGGGTAGCCTGTACAGTAAGTCGCTACACACCTGACCTCAGTGATGCATCAGATACCAAACATGCAGGAAATATAAAGTCCCATCGCTAGAGGGCGGCACGATGAAAGGAAAGTGAAAGATGGTTACAGCCCATGACCCAGAAAAACCCCTCTCTTCATCGTGCATTTGAAATTATAATCACAGATGAAGCAGGACACACTGATTATATCGATGTGCTAATAATGTGACTGTTCGGCCTGCGGTCCACCTTTGTCAGCGCTGCGCTGTCCCTGCATCATTAAGCTCCGTTACTGTCCCGCCTATCATTTAGCTGCTGTCCAATCACACCAGCATCAGTTTTTGGCGAGTCGTTCAAAAAATGTAGTGTCTTAGCTGAACTGTAAAGACAACTACCCTGCCTCCCGCAGCTCAATCTGCACATTAGATGAACCACGCTTTGTGATGACAGAGACCGTATTTCAGCAGGAGCTTCACGATGCTCGGACTTTTAGCCTGAAGGGAATTTTGAAGAAAATTCAATCGGATACCGTTGTTACACTGCTTCATGGAGGATTATTGTATTCGGTAGGTTTATTTTTGAAAATGGAAGATACCTCGTGATGACTGCGATCTTTTCCCCTCTCCCCTCTGTCTCCCTCTCTCTGTCTCCGTCTCTCTCTGTGTCTCCGTCTCTCGTGCTGACAGCAGGACATGGTGGCCGCCGCACAGAGAGACGCATTTTTTAGATACATTATGTCAAAATCATCACAAAATGAGCGGGAAGTGACATCACATATTTTGAACGATATGCGTAGGTGTAACTATTTGGAGTCCATTTATTTATTTTGTTATTGTTGTTATTTTGCTTTTCTAGCGGTCGACTCGGGATGGCACGCAGTGAGCAGTTACTCGGAGGAAGGCTTTTGTTATGGTTTTAATCACATTTTAAGCAAGGTGGGTTTTCTCAAATATAAATATAGATTTGAGCGTAGAATACTAAAGTTATTATATGCATGTAGGTTATATCCTACATACAATAACGTTTAGGTCTATTATAAATGCATCAGGGTATATAATAGGGAAAAGAAACTATAAAGGTGATCGTGTTTTCGATTAAATTTAGTTTCTGCTCCAGATCACCCGCAGCACATCGGATCACAAGACAGGCAGAGCAGCGAGAGAGTGCTAAAACAAAATGTGGGGGAAGCAATTGTTGTTTTACATATAATTATGTCTCAAATGCATCAAAATGAAGTATGCCAGTCACCAAGAGGTGGCAGAATGTCTTTTGCAGTAACAACCACAACTTTATATTCAGAAATCTTAAAAGTAGGCTATTTACACACCAATCAATTTAAAGTCAAACGTAGTTCACAGGGTTAGACGGATTTATTGTCCATCGGGATGCTGACTGAGCACTAAAATCCTTAGTAAACAAATTAATTGTGAAGGTGAGAAGTATCACCGTGTAAAATGCACGGACACGTCTGCAAATGTTTTCTATCATGTGTTTGAAACTGAAACATAAAAAATGTATACATTCTAAGGCTACCACACACCCACACAAATACGCGTGTCTGTGTGTGAGTATTTATTTTATTATTTATAATATGTATGAAGCTAGGCTATGTATGTATGTATCATTCACATCATTATTTTTATTGTTATTACCATAATTATATTATCAGTGGGCTAGTTTACTTTATCATTATTATTATAGTAGTAGTAGTAGTAGTAGTAGTAGTAGTAGAAGTAGTAGTAGTAGTAACAGTACTAGTATCCTAAATACATTTTTTACAGTGTCAGTCTAAGATCAGGTCAAGCCCACATACAGTGTGATGTTTGTGGGAGGGAAACATCTATAAGATATTCTTGATCAGGCCTCCATCAGAAACATTGGCTTGTATTTGTTTATGTATATTTTACAAAAATGACTGACACACTCTGCAATGCCTCTGCAAAATGTGGGAAAATAATTGTTTTTACATTAATTCTGTGTAATTATGACGTAAAATGCATCTATATTAAATTAAGTATGCCAGTCACCCTGAGGTGGCAGTGTGTCTTTTGCAGCTGGACTTTCTTAACTAACATAACTTTATATATGTTGAAAGTATTTGGATGCAAATCAATTTGAATTTGAAGTTAAATGTAGATCATTAGACATATAAGGACATATTCCCATCTGGATGCTGATTAAGCACCAAAATCATGATGCCATAAGTATAACATTAACTGGAAAGTGAAAAGTATTCAAGTGTAAAATGAACATCTGCAAATTTCTTGAGGGGAGCTAGGTAAAAGTTAGATGTAGTAAAAGTAAATGAAATATGTATAGTATGAAAATGTATAAAATGTTTAATATACGTATTTTATTATATATAGTTCTTAGAATGTATAGCTTCTGGTTCCTCATCAATCAATATTACAAAATTATTTTAAAATCAAATTGAACATTTTTCATGCAATTCTACCCCCAAAATAAGTAATAATAATAATAATTATTATTATTATTGTTATTATTGCTATTATTGTTATTATTATTGTTGTTGTTATTATTATTATTATCATTATTATTATTATTATTATTATTCAGTAGGCTGTGCTGTACTGCACAGCCATTCCCAAATGTTTTGATATTTTTTACAGCGTCAGAGTTACTTTTGTGCAGGTCAAGCCCATGTATGGTGTGATGGTAAGAGGGAGGTGCCTGTAAGAGATGTACTTAATCAGACTTTCATTCTGGGTTACAGTTCTTCTGCACACATCTTGTGAGAATCATTGCCTTTTACCTGTTTTTACTTTTTTCTTTTCTTTTCTTTCTTTTTTTTTTTTTTACAAGAATGGCTGAGACACTCTGCAATGCCTCTGCCAAAGGAAACTTGAGCCAAGTGTTGCTTTTGCTGCAAAATGGAACAGATGTTAATGGCTTTAACAAATACAACAGGACTGCACTGCAGGTTGGTGTAAACCCCTTTTTAAATTAGTTTGTGTCGACATTAAATTAAAAAAAATAGTTTTGTTCACGTTTTTTTCCTGTTTTGTTTTGTCTTTGTGTGCATCTTGTGACTTCCTTGTTTTACTGTGCTGTTGTAGGCCTACACAATATAAAGCCTAATCATATTTTATCCTCAAATATCATGTAATCTTTGATCATATATATCCTATATACAATTAAATAATATAGATCAGTATTAAAAAGTTTCAGATTACAAAATCTGTGAGCAGATGGAAGAGGGGAGTTTGGCCTCTATCTGACCTCATAGTCAAAATAGCTGAACAGTTTACCAAAAACATTTTGAAATTCATGGCCTTGTTGTAATTAATTATTTCAAATCAGATAATCAGAAATGCATGTATTAAAATCGAGCAAATCTGTTTGTTTGGGTTTTTTTTCTGGAAAAATAAGGTGCCTTTTTTACCACTATCAGTTTCACACAACTAAATAAAGATTTCCAGCATAGTTTTTGACCCCAAGAAAGAAGTTATACAAAGAATAAACCCATTTCAGTGTTGCAAAGGTTACAGGAGACGCATGATAAATTTGATGGTCACTGGTAGAGTGAGAGAAAGGAAAAACAAAATGGTGGTGGTGGGTAAAATGGTGAGTGAGGAACAGTTCTTACACAATGCCTGGTTCTGCTTGAATTTTTGCACACTCCTAGATTTCCTTAAAACAGTTTGCATAAGTAATGTATATGTATAAGTAATGTACATGCAGGTCAATAATAGTAATGGCAATACTACTTTTGCCTCTATTACAAATAATTTAGCAATAATAATGATATTTTAACATTTTGACTGCAACTGGGTCATTTTAGTCTCATCTTAATAATAAATCTATGCAGACAGAGCAATGTCCCTATGTGCATGCATGGGAGTGTGTGTGTATATATACACATTATATATATACATATGTGTGTGTGTGTGTGTGTTGTGTAGATAGATAGATAAATAGATAGATTGTTAGATAGATATTTCTTGTTTTGTCCATACCTCAAATACATTCAGTGTAATAGATGAACAAAGAAATTACAAAATATTCACATTTAAAAGAATTTCAAATTAATTATTTTTGTTTACTTTTTATTTCTTTAAAAAAAACATTCAAATATGCGAGGATAGTATTTTTTCTAAGCCTAAAACGACCTCTGATGATTTCTTGTTTTGTCCACACTCCAAAGATATTCAGTTTACTGTCAAAGTGGAGCAAGAGAAAACAAAAGAAAAGAAAACAGAAATATTTAAATTAATGAAGCTGGAATCAAAGAATTTCGACTGCTTTTTCTTGAAAAAAAAAAAAAGCCACGCAAATAGATTAATCGACTTCTCAGATTAGTTGGCTATTAATTGAATAGAGAAGTTGATAGCTAATCAAGTTTCCAGTCAGCCATTTTTATTATAACTTTATATTTCTACACTTGCTATGTTTATCTATTGTTTGTTGATTTTCTTCCCTCTTTAACTGTGCAGGTCGTGATGTTGGGGAACGACGCCTTAGTCAAGGCTCTTCTGGAGGCGGGGGCAGACCCCAACATACGAGACCCGGTCCACAATCTCACCGTGACGCACGACGCCGCGCGTGAAGGATTCGTTGATTCTGTTCGCGCGCTGGTGGACCACGGGGCAGATATTAATCTCGTGGACGAGAAAGGTAACCTGCCGCTGCACCTGGCCGCCAGGGAGGGTCACCTCGAGGTGGTCCAGCTGCTGATCGGACTCACCGCGGACCCTCGAGCCACAAACGGCCTGGGACACACCGCGGCGCAGCTCGCGCACATCCACAAAAGAGAGGATGCTGCCAAATACATCAACGATTATTTGAGCTCACGTGAGTGAATTCAATTTCCCCCCAATGTTTTTCCTATGAAATAGCTTCCAGCAAAAAACGCAAGGCATTCTTATAAAGATGGTTTCCTCTCTTAAAGATTCAAAGGCAAATTTAATAGGCCTATCCAGTTGCTGTTTCGGGCCTAATGTGAATTTCTGAATTTGTTTTGGGAGCGGTCAGCAGTAAACCGTGCTTTTTCAAACAAAGAGAATATTTCTGTAACTCCCCCAGAACAATATAGCCCATAAAATAAATAAATATAAGCTGAAAACTACTGGTCTTTTGACAAAGTCTGTAAGCCAATGTGATAATGATTTCAGGTTTAAGAGCCGTGCTGCCGATATCAGCCTCTGTATGTTGCATAGTGGCTCTCATAAGAGAAGAAAGAACCACAAATTAAACAAAATGAATAAGCCGAGTTTCATTTACATTTTGTTACTCATATTCATGACTCAAAAAGTAGGCGTTGGTATCTTTGTGACTGACAATTATAGGCATATATATTCTAATAATAACAGTGGTAGGCCCTAACGGTAACGTGAGTTTAATGAAAACAAGAAGAGTAAATGTGAGAACACGGGATTCTGATTATAATAATAACAACCATATAAGCCCTACATGTTTCTGATTATTTTAAGTCTAACGCGGCATATATAATATCTCAGCACATTTTAGACCAACTATTGCAACGGATTGCCACAATTTCGTTTTGACTGTGGTTGCGTTATTTGTCAAGGCTGTACAATAGGTGTAGCCCCTTTACAATACACGCTATATAAAGGCTAAAAATATTTAAATCAGAATAAAATAAAATACATCAACGAGTCGAGATATTTATTCAGATCATTACTCTACTTAGAAATACTTTGATTTATAATGGAAATTAGGGTTATGCAAAAGTGCAGGCTATGTAAAACATTAAATGTGTGTTATTTACAGCCACGCATCTCTAGGAAATGTGCAAAATGTTAGCCCTAAAAAATCGTTGTTATTGTTTGATTTTAAACTAAGCCTCCAACAGAAATATAGAGCTTTTTCACGCTGTTGAATACAGGTCCTTTTTAGTCTGAGATTAAACTCTGTAATATAAGGCCTTACTTTATGCCTGACATCCCTTTTTATGTTACTTGCGGTGTCATGATGAGAGGGTGACACTTGTCATTTACCACCCTTTTGAAAGAGCGGTTATTCCCATGCTTTCCTGTTCTGATGCATGTTAATACATGTTTTTCCATCTGATTACACTCGTTTCATAATAGGACAAGTATCAGTGTAACAAAATGGCTTCAGCCTGCACACGACGACCGAAAAGCAGAATCTCCTGTAGGTTTTTGCCTCGACATATCCACCGGAATCGAAAGTGAAAGTGTTTTTGATGCTGCTAAAACTGTGTTTCTTTTGTCTGTGTCTGGGGGTAGTGTTGGGGACTTACCAGATAAAAACGCTGCTCCACATTAAGCTCAGGCTGGTTTTGGTCGTAGGTCATAGGTGAGGTTTGGCAAGGCAAAACTTTAGGGAATGCATGTGAGTTAATAAGTCACTGCAGTGTGTGTGTGTGTGTGTGTGTGCTGGATCAGATACCTATGGAACCAGTTATTGTTCAGGTTAGAAAGGTTATTTTTTCTGCTTGTCATACAGTATACATACATGATATATATATATTGTAACGTCCGGCAAGACGTTGGAAAGAAAGGCGACGGTTTATCAGTACGCCACTTTATTACTGAACTGGTTACTGTAGGCCGTAACCACGCACAAAACAAAAATAAAATAATACAGGCACAGATCAACTTGGCTGCTCTCTGGCACCTCACACTTGCCCTCTCTCACACACATACACACACAGACTCTTCACCTTCTCACTCCTACCCCGCCCCCTCTCTCCTCTCAGCCATTCACACGCCTAACTCAGCTCTCAAGATGCATTCAGGTAACAAGAGAGGTAGGAACTTACAGAACATCTGCACGTAACAGCATCCAACATTAACATAGCAGCAGAGTTGCTACAATATATAATCACCTGGGCTTTTGCAGCGCCATACAACTACTCATTTTAGCCTAAATCTAAAACAGGGTTACAATAGCCTACTTTTTAAATTAATATCCCAGCAAACCAAAAAATACAAAATAAGTGGTAGGACATTTTTGCAACCCTGTTTAATTCTAATGTTATTTGATAACAGCTAATGCATCAATGCTCTGATTAGATAATATAAATACATTTTTTTTTTTTTAAAATGGCTTAAAAATGAGTTATAATGAGAGTTATTTTCTTACCATATTGCCCAGCCCTATGCTTCCGCATATTGTTAGCAATGTGCTGTTTTGATTTCGTGTACAACGGCTTGTTTAACACTCTAAAGGGATATAATGATTACTAATTATTATTACCAATCACAATGACCTCAGATCTGTACTTTTAGCCCGTTGTCAGCTCAGAGAATGACCTCATGGTCAACATTTAGGCATAAGCTGCTTTATTTATTAACGTAATTAATAGATATCAACATTATTTGCTTGCTCTTTTTAAAAAACAGACATAGTATAGGCTGTAATAAGAGATGATATTTTTTGTAGTGTGGTGTCTCCTCTCCTCTGTGTGTGTGGCTCGTGAGTGTGTGTGTGTGTGTGCGCGCGCCTGCCTGCCTCACACTGCTGTCATTGAAGAGCTGGAAAACAGCAGCACACTGTCAAAGCACTGCAGCATTGTAGATACATCAATGTTAGCAACATGCACGTTAACAAAGTGAGGGGCGTTTGCATGCTTAAAACCGGAATTTGGACCATTGGAGGCTGCGATTTTGTTTTTAGTTGAATGTCACCACAAAGTCCTAATCATAGCCTACTTTTTTCACTTGAGTTTTTAATCTTTCTGCCCGAATGTGGACGAAAATAAAACCTTAAGTAACGATGGGTTGTTTTTAAAAGAAGCGTTATCTTATTTTTCTTACCTTAAGGCCCTGTCACATATAATCTTCGTCAGAAACCTTCGCAGCTTAGATCAGGGGCCACCAAGTGACCCGAAACTGTTCAAATGTGTCTTTAAAGGGTGACATCACGTTTAAAAGCATTTTAAAAAGTCATTGTGTGACTTTTTGAGCGTTCAGGCCTGTACGCGAGGCCTGCTAAGAGGAGGGCTGTACAATTTATGAATCAACGAGGGGAACGGAGGAGGCGGAGTCAGCCATATATGGGCCTCAGTCCGGAAGTCTTCGGACTGTATAGAGTTTGGATTGGTCTGACCCGTGTGAGGAGGGGCCAACACAATGAGCGAGCCTCCGTCTAAAGCTAGTCGAACATTAAATACATAAAATGGGCTTCATCTTCTGTATTTTAATTGTATATAATTTTCATTTTTAGTTCCATGCAAGTGCCATGGTGAAATACATTCACTATAATACTACTTCTCAAATTGTTTCCCAGTATTATTGCTCTTATTTATTATTGCATTACTGTCACGCAGTGGTTATGTTTGCAAAGGGATACACTTGTGAAATAAACTCACTGATTTTTTTTTCTCTTTCACAGACTAAAGGAGGATGAAGATGAGATGCTTCTGCCTTTATGCTTGTATGGTTGCTGATACTTTTAACATTTGATTCTGTGTTTCTCAAATCCTTCTTTTTTATATCCCTGTAAACTAACTCAACTCCCAGAAAGTTTGTAAACAATATATTTAGGCCTACACATTTATTTATGTCTGCATGTGACATTTGGACAGAAACAGCATTCCAGGTAGGAGAAAAAAAAAATCTTATTCGGAATACCAAAATAAAAAAGTTGAATAATATTGATTAATATATGGTTCATAATAATGTTTTGTTGTAATAGTTTTTATATTTTTTTCATTATTTGAGAGCTACCTTGATTCTCACAGAGCCTCGTAAAGCTGCAACTCATCAGTAAATCAATCAATAAAATTCAGACAAGGTAAAGAGTGCGGAGGAGGCATGAACTGTGTGCAAACCAACCTCATAATTTTTCCATTTATCTATAATGTTCAAAGAACACTATCACTAACTGTGAATGACAAAATAATGCATTACATCCATGTCAACTATCTAATACAGTCCAGAACAACAGTGCAATGAGTCCGAGTTATTCAGAGGTATCTCTTTATTTTGGTTACCTCGTTGAAAAATACACAAGGACAAAATGTGAACAACACCCCTCTCCCCTCTCTCTCTGTCTTCCTCTGCTGGTAGATTAATGTGAATGCAAAAAGTGAAAACATTGCCAAAGCTTTAGCATCATATATGATAATAAAAGACAGCAATGAATTTGTGCTTGTTCCCTTTTTTATTTGTGTGTTTGTTGTCGATGGGTCTCATGTTTTGGGGGCTCAAAGGCTTCAAGGGAAAAAAGGTCATTTTGCTGCACACTTTCCCCCTTTTTTCCCCTGTGCCACTTACTCTGTACAAGATTAGTCATAATTTCCCTCTCCAAATGCACGAAGCCAGAGATTGTTCATTGTTCAAACATGCAGGGATATTCTTGTATATTCTGGACTTTAGGGAGCAACATTGACAAGAGGAGTGACATTTAAAGATGACTACATAAGTAACTTAATTTGACTGGACAAGTACTTACAAGAAAATTAGTATTTTTCCGATAAGCAACAAGGCCTAAAGTTGTAAATTCATGTCGCCTAAAGATGATCCAATAAACAAAAGGAAGATTTGATAGAGATGAGAGGCAGGTATTGTTTGCAGTGCAGTGTCTGCTCTTTGAATACAATATAGCAGCATCTGGAGAAACATATAATTAAGTGATTAAGTGATCAGGATAAGTAGAATGGAGTGAAGTCTGAACTCATCACAGCCTTAAAGCTTTTGTGATCAAACTAACATCAACCAGCATCTGCTTAAAAACGAATCTTGTTTCTTAAAAATATATAACTTTTAATTAATCTGATGCCATATTTGTGCCATATTCTCTACAACAATATCAAGAATGGCTTACCTGAAGTGTACATTAACAAACTCAGTTTATTGCAACATCCAAAATGTACACAAAGACTTTGATGTATATTTCCAGAGGTTTTGCCATGAAAAGTCAGAAAGATAAAATTCATATCTATGTGGCACTTACAGACTCCAGAAGCTCTATCTGTTGTGAGACATCTCGGTTTGTGAAATCGGAAAAAAAGAAAAAAAAGAAAACTATACTCTTCCCTTTCTGGTGCACACAGAGGAAATAAATCACACCCACTGGCAGTTATTTTCTGTTGCAATGTCTATTTATTATTTGCCTGTAGTACATAGCATATGCATATTTATGCTTACAAACAAGGAAAAGTCTAACAAGCATCCATACACAAACATACAGCACACATACCTCATTCACATGAGCAAACCTTGATGTCAAATTCTGTACTTAAAACATAAAATCCACCCTAAAACAGCACTCGCTTATCCTTCCTGTAGGCATTTTTAATAAGTAAGTCTGCAGAGAGTCAGAGCCAAAGTTATATCTGGCTCGAGATTAAGAAACATTTTGTGCAGCTGTTCCATTGTTAGTAAACGGCAGACATCCGTGAGTCATTTTCCGGAGATGTCAGCACATTTTCTAACTGAGAATTATTTGCACATAACTGGAATTTTTGCACATCATTTTTTTTTTGAGGAGTTATGGCAAATACAAAAACGCTTACAAAGTTTGTTTACCCCCACAATCCAATGCATTGCCAGTCCCACCCAGCCTTGATTACGTCCAGACTGAGATCAAACCGACCCCGGATTCTGGCCAAAAAGGCCTTTGTATCCAAACTGTCACTGTACCGCAGAGTATAGATGAAATTGATGGGAACCAAAGAGGGCCAGGCGATGATAGCAGAGAAATCCAACCAAATATATATACCTAAAGTTTATTTGTTTTTCTAACAATAGAGATGGACAATTTCCTTGACGCCTTTTGTATTTTTCCTGACATGGCATGCACAATGAAAGCTCAGTCACACCACATTTACAATCTTAACTATCTGCACCCGCCTTCCTGTTTCTTGAAGTTAACTGGACTCTACATTTTAGCAGCTGATAGCAACCCTCGCTCATGTGTAATCTAAGGCCATGAAGCTCCACTTCACTGATGGAGGACAACATAAAAGAGTTACATAGATTGAAGTACTGTGCAAAAACTAAGGTGCTGACTGCAAACTCCACCCCCCCCCCCCACCCCCCCCCAAAGTTTCTTTAAACATACACACAAAGGCCATAAAGCCTAATACAAACACACACACACAGGTACACACACACACATACACAGATCACTAAAGGCATGTTTTCAAACTGTGTTGGATCTGTATCACGCCCACTATGCAGGGGGGAGCTCAAATGATTTACCACTTCCTGCATAATTCAAAAGGCTTATCGACTCAGCTGTTTTGCAAAAGTTATCAAGGAGAAGAAAAGTGTAAATGAACATTTGTATTTCTTTGTGCTTTAATAGTAAACTAGGTGACCTGGGCGATAGACATTTTAAACTGAGGTGAGGAGATCGTTTAAATTGAGGCCTCAACTTCATGCGAAGAAAAATCAGGAAATAAAATTGGACAGAAATATAACCTTTCTAAACAGAGACCATGCAGTCAGCATTGTATAACGGCTGATTCTGACCACATCAGGTTAATAAGCGTCTTCAGTCAACTTTACCGCACACAACCATAACCAAATTTTCATCACCAGTGTTCTGAAGGTGGCACCTGCCAGTATCAACCGTTGCCTCTGTGAATGTTTGTTTTAGGTCTGGTTTTATGAACATGTTTACCACAGGACAGGATACTGACCGAAGCCATACTTAAAAGGGAACTACGCCTATTTTTAAAATTCATACGTTATTCCTGTGGTCTAAGACAAAAATATAATTAAACACAAGCAACTTTCTCTGAAATCCAAAAACTACATTGCTAAAACTCAAATTGGTGATGTCATCAAATATAAAGTGTGGAGCTGCTCCAAAGACAATTTATTGAGTAAGATGAGCCCCCAGGGGAATGGTCTGAGTGTATAGGACATTTTCTCTTTTTCACATTTTCACAGTGCATGGATGTTGGATTCGACTGTGATTTCTCTGAGCAGCTTGTACAGTAATGAATTCCAATATATTTCTCTTTTTTCCTGATGATCTGAATAAGTTGCTGAATTTGGTGCTAGTTATTTTTTGGAAATAAAGTCGCTCTGGGGGTCTGAAAAGTCACTAAATATAGCAACAAAGTCGCCATGTTGGCAATGCTGACTCCTGATAACGAAACGAGTCATTTCTTGGGGGTTCTGACACTACAAAAATGTATCGACTTATTTACAGACATTTTTTCACAATAAAAATCTATGTGAAAGTCTTTTTGGGCCCCATGGCATCACGTGACTGCAGTAATTCCACTTTTGGCCTCTAAGCAGAGTGCTGTTCCTTTTAGGTATAAGAAAAGAAAAGAAACGGATTCTGTGGGTCCACAAAATCAGTCTCCCTTTAATAAGCCCTTATTAAGTCCCGTCCTTTCTACTCGGTGCTTCAATAACAGTTGAGCTAGACTGGAACGGATACCTGGCAGAACTTCATCAACTTTTCCCTTTTCCAGTATATGTAGACATGTCATGTGCTTGGCTAGTCCACGTTGAAAAGACCACCACATTTTGAAGATGATTAAAATATGTGGCTGGGGACTGTCAGACACTTTATATTGTGAATAGTGCCTAACTAACAAGCTACATCAAGGGAAGTTAGCCCAATGTCAGATCAATGTCAGCAAAGTCACATCTTAAGTAAGCTAATGTTAGCAAAACACCAGCTAACTAGCTTTCCTTCAAGGTAGCTGGCTAGCTACGGCATAGCTACATCAATAGCCTAACGTTAGACCAACAATGTCAGCCAGGTCACAGCTTAAATAAACTAATGTTAGCATTGCCCCGGCTAACTAGCTAGCAAACGTATAGCTACACGAGTTAGCAACATGACCCAGGTCACATCTTATGTTTGCAAAATGTAGCTAACTATCTTTTATTTATTTATTTTTATTTAGCTAACTAGCTAGCTAATATATCAAGAATGGTTTGTCTAATGTCTGATCAACAACATCAACAGGTTTGCTTCCTCCTTATTTCCGTGGTGATGTTTAAGAGATTTGGGAAAGGTCAGATAGTTTGGTAGCTGATTTTTTTTAAGATGACATGAATTACTGGTAGCCATAAGGATAAAAGCTCACGTCCTTTGTTTATATTATTTCTGTATGTTGACTGCGTACCGCCCCGTAGCAACAAACAGAACTACTAGAGTAAATAGAGACTAACTTTACTTTAGCACTATGGTCTGTATTCTTTTCAGATCCCCTGAAGGGTAAAAAGGGACACATGTCTTAATAAACACTGCAGCACCCAGCTAAGCAGAGCCAATATCGCAATGTTTCTTTATATCACGCTTGTCCGACTTAGCAACAGTAACTAAAGGGGGCGGGACTTAGGATCGGCCAATTCTCTATTGAGCAGCACCAGACTTTATACTAAATGATAAAACAAGTTTGAGATTTACCTCTCTGGTTTCTGGCTTTGAGAAAGAGTAGCTCATGTTCAAAAATATTGATTGAACTTTTCTAGGCCATATATAAACATTTATATATATGTAACATAAAATAATTCTTAAGTTAGGTGGTATTCCCCTTTAACATATGCAAACACATTAAAAAAAACATCTATTGTTTAAATTCTGTCCTTGACTTGTCACCAGAATTACATGATTTGGACAAACAGGGGTGCCAAATTTGGAATTAATTCATAAAATTGTTTGGTTAATGTCACAAGTAATAAATTATTTTTCCACTCCTGGTCTACAGAGACGCGGCCTTCATTACAAATCAATGAAACGGTAATGAGAATGTAGGTAAAAGCAAATACTTTGACATAATTATTGAATGCATAAGGTCAACTCAGGTCACAAGTTTGATTAAGTGCAAATATTTCTGATTTATGTCACTAGTTTGTTAACTGGTCTGCTTGTGCTTTGGCCAATAATGTGAGATCTCACAGTGACTGAGGAAGTCATGAGAAGTTGATAGCCTGACAGCAAAAGTCTACCAGCTATCCATCATATTAATGACTAAAGCACACACACTGTAAAAACTGACAAGTTGATCTTACTCAAAATAATTTTGGAAAATGATTTCCTTGAAAAAGTCAATATAACTATTCATCTTAATTTAGGTTTACTTAATATCTAATTGTTAAGTTTACATAAAATTTGGTTGCATTTACTTAATTATGTGACGTTGTTGCAACTTCAAAAAGACAATTATTATGTTTTTCTTTCTATGTCAGTAAAACAAGTTAGTCTGATATGACTTTATCATCATGAAGAGGATTTTGCCAATGATGAAGTCAGGAGATCTGTGGATTCTGTGTTGTTAAAATGAAAATGCAAATATGATTGACTAGTTTGCAACTGGCAGAATACAGTTATACTGCACAACATACTAGGTTTACTTAAGTTGCTAAAACTTAGAAGGACTGATTTAATTTAACCTTTCATTTTTAAGATGCAACAACTTTCAGAAAACTGAATTATATTTAAACTGTAAAATATTACCTAATTTAATTTATATAAGACCAAATTTTAAGTAACCTGAACAATGAGATGTAATGTTAACATAAATTAAGACTAATAGTTATATTTACTTACATTTTTCAAGGCAATCGGTTTCCTGGATTTTTTAAAGTAAAACATACTCACCAGACTTCAGAGTGTACTGTATTTTATCTTGCCATATTTGTGTTGTTGGTAAACGCTGATCCAACAAAGCCCTTATGCTGACTGACAAAACAAACACAGAACATTTTTCACAAAGCCACGGGACGATCCATCAACTCACTGACCAAAGGTATTTTTCTCATAAAAGATCTATACAGACAGAAAACTCCAGGCCCGAGTGCCTTGGGCCAGTGAAGGCCTGTGGTGTGTCTGCAGGATGTATCTGATTTTTTGTAGTCTTCAGTCTCATGTCCAGCTCTAGCAGTCTTTAAATCACATATCTGCATCCGTAGCGTTTTTTGTAGCGGATATGACTCTGCAGTCTGCAACAGGCGTCTGTGTGGAGACAATTCAAGGCATCTGGCAGATCTTCTGAAGGGCGTTTCTCCTTTGTAGTTTGACATTATAGTAATCAGGCTTTAACACAATCTGCAGCCTGGTGATGGTGGTCAGATGTTCCTTTTCCTGTATTCTGTTCATTTAAATAAAGGAGTAAAGTAAATGATGGAAGGGTGACTGGGCACGGTTGTGTGTGTGTGTATAAAAGCGGATCTTGGAAAGATTTCTTAATCATACGGGTTAACTGTCATCCATTCCCCTTGACTTCCCTTTGCACTGCTATCCTCACATCCCTCATCGTCAGCTCCCGTCTGTCACTCTTCCCCTCGATCCAGCTCTTCCTGCTCGTCCTTAACATCAACGCTCTCTTCATTCCTCCAATCCTGTCCAGCAGGCCAACTGGGGAACTTGTGCAGCACACACATACACACATGCATGCTCACACACACATACACGGATACACACAGAGTTCAACCAAAATCTTTTACACTGTCACAGTTTTACAGCACCACCTTACTAATCCAGGATACAGGTCAGCAAGATGGAAGTTGTGTGTTTATCCATTTGTGTGCATATTATATGTGTGTGTGTGTGTGTGTGTGTGTGTGTGTGTGTGTGTGTGTGTGTGTGTGTGTGTGTGTGTGTGTGTCCAGTCTGGTCCACAGGTGTCTGTAGGCCTATGTGTGTGTGTGTTTGTGTCAGTTGGTCTCATAGGAGGAAAGCAGCGCGGCGTCCACAGGCTCCATGCAGGAGGGGCAGGTGAAGGATCTCATCAGCCAGTCGTCTATACAGTCCATGTGGTAGATGTGCATGCAGGGCAGGAACCGGATGGGGTCTCCGTACACAAAGTCCATCATACAGATGACGCACCTGTGTAGGCGAACACAGGTTCATTTTTTAGGGATTGGATACACACAGCACGGAAATGCAGAAAGATATTAAAGTTTTATAAAAAAGTAAAAACATTATTTTGCAGTTTGACACTACACAGGCTTTAATGGCTTACGATACATTATTCTATTTAAAGGTATACTACACAGGAATTATCAGTTACCGTTGGTTTTGGTTTTTTTTTTTTAATTTTCTCCACAAACATCTTTCTTACTGTTAAGAAGAAAAAAAACTGACATTGATGTCCCAGTGTGAGTGTTTTGCAGGCTTGCAAAACATCCTGGTGCCAACTATTGACTGGCGTTCATCAACCCTACTGGCGCTCCTGGTGCTGTATGAGCTCATCAGGGTCATACAGCATTAGAATATAATTGCAAACGCGGCTGTTTGTGGTTTCCCAGTTTAAAACATTTACATTTCACGAGTTAATTTATCCTTCTGTTTTCCTCTCGATGTTAGTGAAGTACTTTTTTCAAGGATCAAGTAAAAAAAAAAAAAGTCTTATTTTTGAGGTATTCCAGTACTTAAATTTAAAACATAGTGCTAAATTCAATTCGTGCACCTTATATGAACCCTGAGAAAGCCAACTCCAGCTTGGCATTTCACCATGCTATATTTGCTTTGGGTTTTTTTCGGAACTGTGTCCGTGATTTTCGTAGCTACTTCTTAAATGCTGGCACCTGGTTGCACCTTTGTATAAAGTCAGACCTCACCTGTGCTCTTTGCCCAGGAACATCCAGAACAAAGCAAAATAAAAATAAAATAAGAAAATACAAACAGAGGGCAGAGTCTCCACATTATCATTATTATTACACCACCACACACTTCTCGTGGGTCATACGTGATGAGTAAGATAACTTTGTATGAGTCTATAAGTCGGTTACTTTTTTTAGGGGAAATCCTGCATAGTATATTTTTAAAATGTGAAGTACAGTGCAAGTTTGTGCAAAATACAAATACATTAGATTTAGCGATTAAATTCTCCATAGGTGTTACGGCTCTACTGGTTTTAACTGTTACCGTTTGCAAACAAAACTTTTAACAAGTAAAAGACATGTACTTGATTTAAAAAATGTTAAAAATGATGAAATACATAAATGCTCAACATTTACAACCATGTGCAATTCTCTAAAATGCCACAATATCATAAAATTATTCAGCATGCATACCCATTTACCTCTGCATTATAGTGGTATATGCACACCAATAATGATAAAATAAGGACTAACATGACATATATATTATACTATATATATACTATATATATATATATTTAATATTTTTACTATTATTCTAACATTATATTAAAATAGAAATATTTCAGAAACGTCACTGAAAACATTTTAATCCTGTTCTCTGACAGAGAAATTCTATTAAAAAATTCACTGTGCGATTCTGAAGAAAGACAGTTGATGATGAGTCTTTTTCCCAGGTTGTAAAATACAGACCCTTCGGGTTGGTAGTTGGACCAAACCACCAACCAAAAGTGTCTGTAGTTGACAGCCAGAGCTGCAACAATTCATTGATTGATATATTAGTAAATCAAAATAAAATCAATGATCAAGTATTTGGATAACTTTGATTAATTTAATCATTTCAAGCAAAAATGTAAAACATTTTCTATTTCCAGCTTTTTAAATGCAAACATTTGCTGCTGTTTCTTTTCTCATTAATGATACTGAATGAAGAGTATTTGGGATCTGGGCTGTTATTTGGACAAACAATTTGAAGACGTCACTTAATGCTCTGGCAAATTGTGATGAGCATTTTTCACAATTTTTTCACATTTTATTGAGTAAACAATTAATTTTTGACAAAATCGGCAGAATTAATTGATTATGAAAATAACTATCAGTTGCATTTCTATTGATGACCTGGAAATGGGATTTAACCGTATTTCTCCAGAATTGCAAAATGCACCTTCAAGGCATTTTTAAAGTCCTACAAACACGCTGCTTAAACACACACCACTGTGGTGTAGCTCTGTCTCTCCTAACGGTTTTACTAACTGTAACTCCCACTTCTGTCTCTGACCACCTGGCGTTTTTACTCACTCTCTGATCTTCTTTTCAGAGCCATCCCGTCCCGGGTCGTACACGCCCTTCGGGAGGTGCTGGATGAGTCCGATTCGCTGGGCAATGCGAACCTGCTCCTCCTCTGTCAGCTGAGTCGCCAGCCGGGCTTGGCTAGGAGTTGGGTGGTAGACAGGCACATGAATCTGTTCCTGCAAATAGTGAGGAAACCACATTAAAAAGTTAGACTCAACCGTCTGATGTGGAGGATTTACTAAGAAAATAATCATAAGTCACAATAACTTCCAGCTCACGAGCAAACTTTGATCTATTTCTCTGCAACTCTCACGCCACTGCTCCAAGACACTTGTAGTCAAGAATTTCTCAGTAAAAGTTTTTCTATGTTAAGAAGACTTTTTAGATATACTGCAATGAAAATAATATTCTTGTTTAATAAATCTCTCTGCACCGTAAAATCTACTGTTGTGAAAGGTTATTCTAAGAAAAGCAGAAGACGTTTTTGTTATCACTTTCGGTGGAAGTGAAGCTAAGTCAAGTTCTTAAACCACAAGTTTCTGCAGATTGTGTTTGATTGTAGCACAAAAATGTCATATAAAACGGGCATTTTGATACGGAGAGACGGAATAATGTCACTATCTCTACGTACAATAAATCTCTCACCCTGAAGAGCAGATTTCACTTTAGCTCAATACAAAATAAAAGCTAGTAAGTTGACTTTAAGAGTTTCACAATCAAACTCACATTCTTTGATTCAAAAAGAAGGCCTGCAGGACTTAAACTCTCACAATAGCAACTGTCAATAAGTGATGTAATCAAATATTAATTACAAGTTGTTACATTAGTTAGTTGTACAGTTGTACATGTAATATACATTAAATGTTGTGGGATTATGTTCGCAGGCAGTAGGTGGTGATGTTTCCCCATGCCTTGTGCAAACAGCAGCTGCAGCAGAGAGCAACACGGCTGTTTCTACCGGACCTGGCAAGAGGTGTTTTTAAACTTATACATAATTAAAAATAACCTTATCTGTGTAGCTTCATTGTTGATGTATTGCAGGCCTGATCTAAGAAATAATTTCACTCAATTTAATCACCATAGAAGTTTACAGTGTACAGTGTAATAAAAAATGAGCACTGGCAAAGCAGTTGTCCTGCAAGTCAACACCAATATAACCGAGAAGCCACTACAGACGGCTCATAGCAGGAAATATCTTTTCAGAGGGTGGAAAGTTGATGTTGCACCAAACTTCAAAGCATCCAAAACCTCTCTGTCCCTCTACACTTTGCCCTCAGTTTGATTCCGCTAAAACTGAATGTGAAAAGTGACATGTCGGTTGCCTTTCATTATGTCTGTCTGTAATCTTTTACATATGCATGTGCAAAAACCACATAAGTAGGAGTTTAAAGTGCCCTGAAAGTAACATCAAATCAAAATGACAAACAGGGTTTCACTATTGGACTGTTATGAGTCAAATAAACAAACGCTGGAAAAGTCCTAATATTAACACAACTAAGAAAAGCACTTTAAATTTTTTTTAAGGGAATGTAGAAGCAGAGAAAAAAACAAAATAATAGCATATACCAGTGGTAATTATTACACTGAAAACTGAAATAATAGAAAATTAAGCAAACTTTTAGACGGAAAATTGCTGTTTTTATCTGTGTAATATGACCCTAAACTGAATATCGTTGGGTTATGGACAGTTTTGAATTTCTGCCCAGGGAAATTGTAATGGACATTTTTTTAACTATAGCATTTTATTTCTATTTAACAAAATGTTTACTCGCATTTGAATTATACATAACTCCTTTTTTTTACATGGGAGATAAACTATTGACAGTTTGGCAAACACACATAAAAATGATAAATAATGACAACATATGCATCCACATAGAGATGAGTCTCAAAATAAATAAAAATACATTAAAAGAAACTAATGTAAGTTTTTGCCTCATTTAAATTTAAATCTGTACTGCACCTTATCACTTTGGCAATCCAATTACAGATTTAAAAACCTGTCTTTCTGAGTTTCGCTGTTATTTTATTATATTATTTATATTATTTTTGCTGCCTACTTTTGCTGTACACTTTCATTACCCTGTTTTGCCGTCGATGTAGGGTGGACAATGTCTAACACAGAGAAAAAATGTAGTTGAGAAATTGACCTGCAGTCTGTTGACAGTGAAACTGTTAGTTGCATCTCTAAATAAGAAGTTGTTTCCCAAGTGACATACAGTATTTATTGGGAACATTAAAACGGCAAGACAATGAAAGCAGAGTTGTTTTTCTGTATGAACAGAGTGACACACATAATCTGTGAAAAAAATAAAGTTTTTCAAGAAATGGCAATAATAAGACCTACTGATCCACAGTCTTAGCTTTTCTTTCTAGTGTAGTCCTCCTTTGTATCACTGTTTTTATAAAGAGATTTAACAGTCAACTTTTACAATACTCATTAGCAAGTAGCAAGCATTTAGACGAGAGTTGGCGCACAAATATATATTTTTTGTTTCGGTTTTGTGCACCACCTCTGTCTGCAAGTATCTTCCTCTTCATTCAAACACAACTTTCTATTAATTCAGCTCTCTCACTTTGCGGTCGTTGACTATGCATCTTACCCCCTTCTCTTCCTCCCTCTATCCTCATACACACTCACTACAGTCGTCTGTGGTATAAGTACGAGTTCCTCTTCCTGTATGAGCCCGTGCTTCAGCCCACCAACTCTCTTCACCTCCTTCTCCAGCATGCCAAACCTTCATGTCAGGCAACTGAAGGGATCCCACAGCCAGGTCGTGGATTAGGCTAAATCCGCTCTAATGCCATTAAGTCAGCTCCTTCGTTAACCACCTGTATATCCACACTGCAGAGACGACCTTTTGACACAAGCACCGTACACTTGAATGAATGAGAGAAAACTCCACCTGCACTCTTTAATAAACATCTGTTAGACAAAATTAGGCTTTCTCTGTGTGTGTGTGTGTGTGTGTGTGTGTGTGTGTGTATATATTTATAAATACTGTGTGTATATATATATAGATATTGTTTTTTTCATTTACACTCTGCATTGTGCTCTATGTACTTCTTGGTTTTGTTGGATGAATGTTTAGTGACTGGTTACTTTTTCTGTTTTTTGTTTGTTTTTTTCTGCTTTTGTTATTGTTTGTGATAGTCAAGCTGATAAGGCGGGCCCATTTGTACAAAATTCTGGCTTGTTGAACTCTCCTAACACCATTTTTTTTCTTTGGTTTATACAATTTTATACAATTTCTCTACAATTTTTAATTACCTTTTTTTTCCAACTGAAAATAACATATGACTGGTTGTGATTTGAAGTGTCAAATGAGCACAAAAAGTTCATCCATAATTAGCATTTTTCATTTTTTTTCTCATTAGTGGACAAAATATTTTACATGTATGAAAGGGAGGTAACTCAGATGACTCTTATAATGTCCTTTTGCTGCTGCTGCTGGTCATGTGGCACATCCACACCATAAAGTTGCACTCAAACCTGTATAAATGTGAATTTCAATGTAAATATCAATATATATCTTGCACTCCAAACATTCTTGTATATAACTTTAATTCCATGGTTCTGTTTCTTGCACTGTTACACTGTTACTTGTGTTACTTGTTTTGTTTTGCACTGTAAGACTCGTACTTTTTATATTTTATATTTTATATTTGTATCTTCTGTTTTATCTGTTTTCTTTTTCTATATTTATGTTGCACCAACCCACCAGAACAAATTCCTCGTATTGTGTTAACTATACCTGGCAATAAATCTTTTTCTGATTCTGATTCTGATTCTGATTTTATGCTTACATACAACTTGGTGGGAGCATCCTTGTACATCTATAGCCATTTACTGATTGTTAAATCATTTAAATGCTCAATGATAAATACTCTGCCATGCTGCCACAGAAAAATTAATAGCAATTTTATTCTTTCTTTTTCCATTTTTTTTTCTTTAATGTATCAATCCACTGACTTTACACACCTAAGTCTTTTTAAGCGTCATGAGGAGCACCACTATTGTTTAATGTCTTCTGCGGCTCTCAAGGGGCTTTCCAAAGTCTGAGATTATCTCAGGGTCGTTTTGAACACAAAGCGTGTGTTACAAACAAGTGGCAACCTTCAGTGCAGAAAAATGAAGTCAACACACAACTGCCAAAAACTGCGATTCCTAAAACAGCCACTTGAGGCTATAGCTCAAAAAGCAAGTCAGTCCCCATAGACCCACATGTTAAAATGCCCAACTTTACAACAGCAATGAACATGTTTACAGCCAGGTGCAATAAACTCTTTGGGGGTAGATTTTTAAAATCACCGGTTTACCTTTTAAGGCTTAAAATAACGCATTATTAAGGGTGAGGCTATTCCGAGTGACAGGCTGCTGGTGATGTCACTTCTGTTTCCAAAAATCCAAGATTGCAATGGCAAAAAATGTCAAACTCAAGGTTTCAAAATGGAGTCAACAAACCAGTGGGTGACATTACAGTGGCTATGCCCATTATTTCATTATACTCTATCTATGAGATACAAACTGAGGCGTTTCAAAATGTGGAAAATCATCAGGCATGAAAGGTCCAACAAACAATGCTAATGTAATAAGCTTGCATTATGGGAAAAGTATTAAAGTGTTTTTGGAGCTTGACCCACACTCGGGACTAATAGTCAGGACATCTCTGCCCCTGCTGCTTTGGTTTTGACAGCTCTTTTTAAAGCCTGTCTCTCAAAAAAAAAATTCCCTCAGCTTTAGGAAAATACGCTATTAAATTGCTGGAGAGCTCGACAAAGGCCATGACCAGACTGGCAGTAGAGTGGAGTAATGTGAATATGACTATATCATCTCCCTAAATGATTAAGTCAGACGACACTATCATCATCAAGCAGACAGATGTGACCTGAAAAAACAGATCTGTCATTACTGAAGTATCCAGAACAGAGTTTAAGGTGTAAGTGTCTACATTAGTGAGATATGAATGGATACAATAATGATATGATATGATATTTTAGCATTAGCAAGCATAATGGGCAGTCGTTCCATTTTAAACCTGAAAAGCTGCCTTTTTAATTTAGATGGATTTTGTAGAAAACATGCAGAGCACCAGTGACCAAGCTAGCTACAAGCAGTCAGCTCCTCAGCACCGCAGCATTTTAAACCATGAGTCGGCATAACTTTAGTCTAGGCTCTCTGCTGCTCCCCTGACAGCCACTCCTTTCGCCCATATCAAAAAGAGGCAGCAGCCAGGCAGCAGAAATAAAAGCTACAGACAGGGCCTCAGAGGGGGGCAGCAGCTGTGTGTGTGTGTGTGTGTGTGTGTGTGTGTGTGTGTGTGTGTGTGTGTGTGTGTGTGTGTGTGTGTGTGTTAGGACAGTTAACTGTGCAGCGGTCAGCAGTGTAATTGTTGTCATGCCTCTCCTTTGCTTCATACATGGCGTGTCAGCTGGGCTGTGACAACTGGTCATTATGTGACCTCAAGCTGACCAGAAGGACAACAATCAGAGATGGAGAGTGAGACAGAGGGAGCAGGCGAGGGTGAAAGGGGGACTAAGGGGGGAGCCAAAGTTCAGACCCCTGTTTCCTATGCCGAGTGAGCTGTAGGCTGCTGAGCCATGCACACAGCAGCAGACACTGTCAGCCTGCCAGGCCCAGACTGCTACTGGTGTCCAGGGAGGAAGGCGAGGACTGTACTGATAACAAGGAATGAAAGTGAATGCACAAAGTGAAAGTGAAAAACGCTAGCTCTTACATCATCCATCACTAACAGAAAGAAATTCAGAAACTAGAATTACTGCCTCACAGTTGTAAGCCTCTGCAAACCAGTCAAGCTGCAGTTACGGTTCTCATCCATGTCTGTTCATTTGCTGCTGACGTCAGGAGACAATGCTTCAAATATGGATGTTGGTACAAAACAAGCTTCATATTCTATTATGTGGAGGTTTCATAAAATCTTCAACACAGCAGCTGAGAAGACCTGTAAAATCATGACAGTTAGTCGTATTGCAACATTTTTGCAAAGCATTATCGTATCAGTGCACCGACGCCAAGTAAAGATTTTTTTCACACCACTAAATACAATTTGCTGGAATAAAAATGACTGAAATGAGATAAAAAGACTGAAAACTTTATCTTATTAGATAAAACAGATTTTGACAAAGTTTTCCTTTGGGGACATAATTAGCAATTAAGGAGAGGTAATTTATATTAGTATTGTCACAATATCATAACATGGGGCCTCTGGGGATTTCCAGCCCTAATGGACACCTAAGGTTAGTATCACTGGTTCAGTATCCGTCTCTCTTTCTACTCCTGGGCCCTATTTCAAAAAGCAGGATTAGTGGAAAACTCTGAGTATGTTAAGCCTAAAATGAGGAAAACTCTGAGTTTTCCATTTCACAAAGCCAGTTCAGCATCACCCTGAGTCAGTTACTATGGCAACATGCTCCGTGAAGCAAACCTGCTCGCTGGCAGGTTTGTTTGAAAGGAAGCAGAGACATGGCGGGTACTTTTCTCAATGAAATTGTGGACGTTGAGGCACAAATTAATTAAGGCTGCTGTGTCCGAAGAGGGTGATTAGACCCTGTTTGGATGCCCAATGGTTGCAGCAGGAGGATCTGTTTGAAAGATACTGTGTCATTTCACAGTCTGTCATTTATCTGAGTGATCTTCTCCACCCACATATATCAAATATTACACAGCAAGGATTTGCACTATTTTAAGAGGAAATAGCAAATCATATTACAATATATAAACATTATTCATACATAAAAAAATGTCTCTACACTTTCTATATATTAGACACAACGCAGGTAGCATTTTTCCACTGAAAAATAATTTCACAAAACGACTATGGTCACTGGTGAAATGATGTTCAGAATCCCGCTGATTTTTTTTCACTGACTATTTGAAGACATTTATTGAACATTCACATATAGTCAATAATTTAACTGGTTTTGCTAAAGTGACACTTTCATTTTCTGTGCAAATGTGCAAATAAAGGCCTATAATCGTGTTGGAGAACTACATGGACAATTTCCAATTTAGAGCGTTAATCTGGTACGTCTTAAAGCAGTTATAAACTCCACACATCCAATAACAGGCGCTGTGTGTCTGATCCACTACACCACCGTCTCTTTACAGTAACACTGATGTCTTTGTCATGATTTATACTTTGTGCGTGTATGTGAGTATGCAAATGAGACTACAGTGAGAATAATTATTTTTTTTAATTTGAGATTGACAGCGTCGCCCTTCACAGTGTCCTGAAGCTTCTTGTTGGCAGCTGACAGCACGTAGAGCTCTCTTCAATCAAATATTAAGAAATATTACATGCTGTGAAATTATGCCTTTGTGTAGCTAATAACTGTGAAGAAATGTCTCGCCAATCTCTTTCTCCCTGCAACCGAACAAATCAGCAAAATGATCAAACAAACGTGTGATTTGTGACTCGCAGATGTTGCGATCACATTTTAGGTGGTTGAAAAGAGGTCTATATTCATACTGAGTTAATATAGATACTGTATACTAGATATTCATAGTCTACTTAATATCAGCCACTTTTAAACTAGAAAGTCGTGTCTTGGTTCTTTCTGGGAAATAAGACACACACACTGACTTGCCATCATTTTGTGAAAGTGATTAATGAGTGGACTTGATAAACTTTATAGTATTTAAAACTGACGCATGAACGCACTCTGTCATCTTTTCCCACGCTATCATAACGTTTTTTAGCTGCAGCTGTCGTATTAGATTTTTTTTAAAGATATGTTCATGTTGCACATACGTGGTCATGAAAATTTCTAATTCAGTTGGGGTGAAATAAGTTGCTCTGCTTTGAACTCTGCTTCCTGCCAGTGTGAATCATGTTATCTGTGCTCCACTGATGATGGCTGTCTGCGCTCACCGTGAACACGCTTCCCTCAGGCTGAACATACTCAGAGCTGACTGATCTTATTCTGATCAGCTGTTACGGAACCGAAAACTCAGAGTTTCTCTGCTCAGGCTCAATCAACTCAGGGGTCGGGATTAGGGAGTTTGTTGAGCCTGCTCTCTGAAATAGGGCCCTGAGGTCTGGTGTTGAATACTAACCAGGAAAGTTCAGGCTGCCTGGACCTGCCCCTAGTTAGGCTGACATAGATTTAATCTGCCGGGGGACTTTCTATAATACACTGAGCTCCTTTTCCTTCTCTTACTCCTTCCATCTTAAAATGCTCAGTCGGTTTACTGCATTACGCTAACTACACTGCCTCTCCGGAGCCTTCATGCTCTCTTGTTTCCTAGTTTTCCCGGATCCTTGCTGCAACCTTGGCTGCGCTTGATCGTGGTGATAGCTGTGCTGGTGCTGTGGCCCTGCCGTTGGTCGAGCTCGTGCTGTGGCTGCACTGCCTTGGTTTTGCCACTGCTGTAGTCCTGTATGAAGCTACGTCTGTGTTGAGGGTCCTGGTTGCGCTGATGCTGTGATCGTCTTTGACGCAAAACTCTACTGCCATTATTATGAGCCACGCCTCCACTATAAGCATGGGACTTTTATCCACACCAACAATATTACCATAGAGTGCATTTAATAATTTTACACGTATCGTTATTGTAATATGACATGCGTCTGTTTCCATTATTGTTGTGCATCTCTCCCCCTCTCTCTTTCTCTTTCCTTTTTGTCATGATTGTAATTCCGGTGTTATTTACGACATCTATTGCACATCTGTCCGTCCAGGAAGAGGGATCCCTCATCATCCTCTGCCCCTCTTCTTGAGGTTTCATCTTTTTTTTTCTCCTGTTATAGGGGTTCTTCTTCGGGAGTTTCTTAGGTGATGTGAAGGTCTAAGGGCAGAGGGATGTCGTACGTTGTAAAGCCCTCTGAGGCAAACCGTGTTTTGTAATAATAGGCTTTATAAATAAAATCGACTTGACTTGAAAGTTTTTTTGCAGAACATTATGGTGTCACAGAAAGTTGACTTGTTGATAGAAAATGTCATCACCTCATCATTTTTTCCTTTTAGTCAGCTGTGTGAGATTTTGTCTAATAATAAGCTTATGAATTCTTGAGTTATGGCCAAAAACATGTTTTACAAGGTCACAGCACGCACACACACACACACATAGCCCAGATTTTGCCCCACTGCTGTACTTATGTGTATGTGTGTGCGGCCATGGAAAGGATGGGAAAATGGGTTAGAACCAGAACCATATCACCAACATCCCCGGTTCAGTTATCTCGGCAAAGCGCTGTTTTTTGGCATTCACACATGTATCTCATATGCTGATATAATCCACAATGTCACCACATTAAATAACCGCTCCAGACAGATTTTTCTAGTCACTGGAGAACAGTGGAGTACTAAAATCCTCCCAGGCTGCCAAATGGATGGATTCTGAAACTTGTTTTACGATCAAATGTCTCCCCAAATGGACTAAAAAGGATATAAGCATCACCAGAATGCCTATTCAAAGGGAAACAAAATCAGTGTTTTCCTCCTGTGCTTCCAAAGACTGGGTCACCTTGATGGCTATGTAAACTGTAACATTCAAAAACATTATCTGTTGCATGCTTTTATATTCCGATAATATTACTGCTTTGTTTCCCCTCCAGCCATTATGTAGCATTCACAAAAATTGGTCCTGAGCTGGCTGACTGCTACAGTTGAGATGTATATGTGATTGTGTGCAAGAGGCTGCAGACAGGAAGCATGATGACTAGGCAAAATTGCTGTTTTTAGCACATGGTTAGGGACATAATATTACAAATACAAAAAAATGCATTTCTATTCATTTTGTCTGCAAATCTTCTACATTTCAATCATATTCAGAACAGGAAATATCTACTTGCAAAATGTGTCTGTATCTTTTGTGCAACCTAAGTAGTGTCGAAATGCACTTAAAGGGAAGAAACAGCAGAAACATGAAGCGTTGCTGGGCTTTGAAATATTAGCCCTCGTTCTAGGGACTGCTGTGTAACAAAATCTTTGAACGAGACCTGCAGACACCTGCACACAATACAGGCAGGCGTGCACTCAGTTGATCGGACAAACTTGCACACACGCAACAATAACAATGAGAGGAGAAGAATGGACGTTTGCATCACAGGATGTGTTTGCTGATGTGATAACAGGGCAGGGTGACGGTAACTGTACGTGTGTGTCACATTACTTCACCAGCCTGGTAAGCAGGAAGTTAGGGCGTTGATGTCGCGTATATAAGAGTATTAATCCTCGGATTTGTACATACACAAAGAGCTTTTGCTGTAACCACAAGAAAACTGTGGATGATAAACATTATGACAATATCTCAGTGGACAACGTAAATATAGGCATAACACAGCTAATGAAAAGTTGTTTTTTTCTTACAATTTTACCAGCAGCCATAAGCTAATCATACCTGAGCTGCATCAGCCAATCAGAGCAAGTATCAGGGGAGTTATGACCGTTTGTACCACATTATATAGACCCTTTACGCTGCCTACTCCACACATTGATGATTACAAACATATTTTTGAGTTCAATTTCAAATCATTTTGAATAATATTTTTATTTTTGCCCCTCTTGTCTGCACTCTTTAAGGGTGATTTTCTTTTCTTTTTTAATCATTTAGTTATTATTTTTACCTTTTATATCTTAACTGTCTTATTGTAAATATGTATCCTTTATTGTGTTGTTTTAATTGCTCAATAAAGCACTTTTAATGGTCCTGTTATATGAAATGTGCTACACAATTAAAGCTGCCTTGCCTTATCCTTCCACTTTGTTATGCCGCTGTGACATCGTGCCTAAAATCACCTTGACGCGTCTGATCAGGCTGCAATCTGCCAATCAAATGAAGATGAGAACTAAACTGTGAGACGGAGTTTCAGAGAGCGAAACAGTTACTTGAAACATGCTCCTTGTTGAGTGCGCTCAGGAACAGCAACCCCAATGTGGCTGTGCGCAGCCCACAGACTATGTCACTGACCTGCAGTACAATGGCTTGTTTGTCAGCACCAACTACTCCACCGCCCCAGTGTCTCTGTTACCATATTAGGTCAAGACGGTAGGTAATCTGTCACAAGGGTCTCTCTGATGGAGTGTATCACTGCCTTACAAGGCTTAAAGTGATGAGGTGGTGAAGTCAGTGAAACTTAAGTTACAGTCATCTGCCCGACATGTTACTTTCATCTGAACACAATGAGGAAGTGACGCTCTTTTTCCTGCCAGTCCTGCAAATGAGCATTTGGATGGAGGCACCTGCAGACCACAAGAGCAAAAGTTTCAAAATGTGTTTTCACGTTCACTAATCCACACACTTTCACTGGTGGTCGGGGTACCATACAGCGAGCCATCCGCTCACCTAAACATTTACACACACTCACGATTTGGATTTCGGTATATTATAATAGGCAACTTTAACTTCTACCAAAGTTTCAAAATACTTTCAAAATATTCTGAAGACGCTTTTTTTGGCAACCCACAAGGCATTTCTTTTTTCCAGGTGTTATTGAAAAGTTGCATTTCTTGTTACTGTCTACACTCAAAATTGTGTTATTCGTAGCCTGCTGACGATGCTCTCACACCTGCAGTTCAGTTCATTTGGTCTACATCGAGGAAAGAAATGATACATTATTGCCTGACAGTTGTGGTCCTGTTTGTGTTTCTACTGACTTAACAGAAATGAACAATGAGTCGTAAACTTGAGGTCAAGTGGACTGACAGGCGAGTGAGTCATTTCCTCGACAGTTTAGGATGAAATCACTGACTGACGTCAGGTCAAGTTTATTTATGCTCCATCACAAAGAACTTAACAAAATAACTGATTAGGAGCATTATCAGTTGATACCACACATCATCCGTTAAGAATAAGTAACTGTGAGAAACAGTAATACAGTTGTACCATATTACTGGTCATTGTTATTAATATATATGTCACTTATACAAATGTCTTATCGCTTCCTTCACAGCCAGAGGACAGCTTTAATAATAGCTGAATTTTTGGATTCACGCCAAAAGTCCACTTCAAAGCTGAAAAGACTCCTTTTCAGGCGGTCTCAGCTGGTTCTCCTATCCTCTCCCTCATCTCCACTCCAGGTTTTGACAGCTAATTATAAACCACCACAAAAGCAAACTTCCTCTCCCCATTTCTTCTGACCAAGCTGGCTGAGCTCAAACCAAACTGCTGACTTCATCATGACGACGAGGCAGGTGGTTGACAGACTCTGTGCTACTCAATTGTGTGTGTGCATCTACTCAAGTCAGTGGTGTGCACTCCCTGGTCTACTAAACCATCACAGAGAAGGTTTGGCATTGTCTTTGAGCAGAGCAGCAGGCGCTTATTTGACGTGTTTTAGATCATTTCTTACCCTCTAGGCCTCATGTTCACACAAAAGTAAGAGAAACAGTGGAAAGAGGCTGAGGTGTATTAAGAAAGACTAAGTTCAGCTACACACACAAACACAGTGAATCTTTTAAAGTCTGCAAGGTGTTCCAGCCAATCAGGTTTGGCCATAAAGCTAGCTGACAGCAGCATAAAGGCCTTTGTGCCAGACTGAGTGATCAATAAAAACTCCTGTCACTGCTCCCATCTCTGGGGCTTTACGAGGGAGACGGGGGCATTACAAGCTACACCAGAGGTCTAACACACACACACACACTCCCTCCCTCTAAAATGCAACCACACCAGGGTGCCTTATCTCGCATACCCTGGCCCCACAATCATGAGTCAGCACTCGACTCACCAGCTGCTTTCCAAATCACCACACACAACGTGTTTTGAAGTAACACACACTCAGAACTGCAGCCTTCACAATATTAGGAGCACAAACAGAAGTGCACCTCCCTCTGCTTTCAAGCCTCGTCAGCTGATTCGAAATAAACATGAACACAACTCACACACACTCTCTCACTTTGAAATCATTTTGACAAGACATAAAATGGCCCACTAGCCTAAGTGGTTGGCGCAGAAGAGTGATCTCATCCACTTTAAGTCTTAGCTTTCAACATCCATCCATCCACCCGATGCAGACCAAAACCATATGGCAATGATACTCATACTTACAGAACTTCAGACTAAATTTGGCCCCCAATAGAGGGCCTGACGGCCCCCCAACCTTTTTCTACTTTACTATAAAAATAAAGTGACTCACACTGAGAATACTTCTAGTATACATCAGGTGCCAGAGTACATAAAACAGCATCAAAATAGAGCTTGTTTATCAAAACAGTGTCAGTGGAGGATCACCCGCACCCCCTAACAGAGGTCTTAGCTACCCCCCCCATGTTCCAAAATCCTGGAAATGTGGCAAAATCCTGGAAATATCAAAAATTCCTTTAAAAAGTCCTAAAGTCTGAGAAAAGCCTAATACCCTTGAAATGTCCTAACAGAGATACTCTACTTTCAGCCTTTAAGCCAAATCTACCTCCTGATAGCATGCCAGGTGGCACCCCAAAGTATTATCTAATTCACAATACTAATAAGGTGATTTACACGGGGAATTGTTTTTGTACTTTTAGTACACATAAGGTATCAGAGTTCATATAATAGCGTCAAAATACTTTTTTAATCAAAAAAGTTCAAGCACCCCAACAAAGGTCCCAGCTAAGCCCCTTATGTCCTAAAATCCGAGAAACATTCTAAAATCCCAGAAATTACCTTAAAGCCGAGAAACATCCTAAAATCCGAGAACAGTCCTAAAATCCAAGAAATGTGTACGGGACGGCTGCAACTGGCCCCTGGCCTCCTGTCATTTTGCAAAAGTGGTTATAACTGATATTAAGCTATTTGCTAAACCAACAATATCAGTATTTTCTGATGAAATCATGTCAAACAAGTGTGTTGCAAGTCTCAAACAGTGGCTAACACACTTAAAAAAAAAAAAAAAAAAAAAAGATTGGGCAGCATTTCTTTGTTCAACCTATGACTAAAGCTGGCACTGAACCTTGCAGATGCCAGACTGTGCAATGTCTCTTTTCAGCCAGGAAATTATTCAACAGCCCCAAATGCATTCTCTGTAGTCGCAGTCTCAACGCCAGATGCTGGAATTCACCCTCTGATTCACCACTGACTGTACATTCCCAGGAAACATGGTCTGATCAGTGTCATCGTGACAGACAAACTCAAACGGCAGCAGATGTTCAGAGCCCTCGGGGTGAGTGTCTGAAGAGCGGCATGCAGTGAAGCTATTCTACATGCACAGATAATATTCACTACATTAACATTTCAACAGTCATTCACTGCTTTCTTATGCATTGTCTGTCTAAATTTAGTCAACAATGTGATAAGTTGTAGGTTTTAAATGTGAGCCCGTGATGCGTGATACTCATCTATTTGATTTTTCCTGTAGTTTCTTGTCAGGAACGATTGTGACAGCAAAATCAGTAAAATCCAAATAACTTGGAAAGAAATCCTCTACATCAGCTCCCTGAAGGCCGAGGGATCTACCTCATTGCTGTTTCTCTCAGCTCAGCATTATCAAATGTTTGAGTCTGGATCTCACACACACAGCGCTGTTAAAAGGTATTTGCCCCCTTACTGATTTATTCTATTTTTGCATATTTGTCACACTTCACTGTCTCAGATCTCCAAACAAAATTAAATACTAGACGAAGATTATTAATTAGCATTTTGATTACATAATCTACGTCAACATCTGCTTTTATCTACTAAGATTAGGTTTACAGTCTGTTCATCTCACTTCAGTCATTTTTATTGCAGCAAAACTCTAGTGGAATAAAAGAGCAATTGATTTTTTTGATTACAGTAGGCTACTCTAGTAGGTTATGTTTATTTTGTATTTGCAATATTAATACATTTTATAGTTTTAAAAAAAAAGGTACTTGGTGTCTGTGTATCAATACAATATCACCATGCTAAATATTACAATCAGATGCTGTATCGACACCCCCCACCAACTCTGTTTTTAAATGATTAATTAATTTAATGAGGGAAAACAGTTACCTAAAACCAGCTGAAAAGTCACTGCCTTTTTAGCTACTCATTGAATTGAACTGAATTGATAATTGGGTTAAATCAGACTAGACATAATGCTGATTACTGCCGGCCCTGTTGGATCTAATAATCACTCAAATATGTAATATTAAATGTTGTATGAAGAGTTGAAACAATATGAAAAACAAACAACACTGCACTGTACGAAATCAGAAGTCTCCAGAATTTAGCACTAGCAATATAACTATTTTATTAATACAACATTCAGCAGTTACCACTTAAATCTGGACAGTGTTGTCACAGAGGCCTAAAACCATCAGTTCCCCCCTGGTTAACACCGTTAGCTTTGTCAGCACTGTTGCAGTTGTTAGCGTTGTTTATGGCGCTAACACTATTAGCTGCAAGCATAGATTTATAATAATACCTAGATCCCAGATGTCAAGATGGCACCTTTTCATTCTAATTGAGTTGCTCACCTGGCAAATATGCCAAAAAAGGTTTTAAGCTTTGGGGTTTACTTTGCAGTATACGGCCCACCTGAGCAGAATTTCTCGTGCTGGCCCTGCCCCTCGGCTCAAAGCCTGTGATGATGTCGCGGATATTTAAAGAGCTTTTCTCTGCTCCAAGAAAGGTTTTGAAATATTAAACTTCCATAGATAAAAAAAAAAATGTATTGAAAAATTGTATTTCCAGTGTTATGGATTGCTTTGTTATCATATTGAACTGACAGCTGATTTACAATAAAAAAAACTCTTTCATTCCCATTTGTGTGATGGATCTTCCTCTCCCTTGTTTGTTTTTTGGTCTGTTAAAACAATACCAGGGTTGGCTCTAAATACCAGTCTGTTTGCATTAATTATCTGTATTTTGGAGCTCATGTTGTCTTTGTTTTGGACTTCACTGTTCTGGCTTCATGTTATCACCATGACTAGCAAAAATCTCCCTTTGCTATGAAGGACAGTTCTCCAGCACAGTGCGAACACTGGCCTTTACGCGCAGATCCATACTCAACGCCAAATTCAATTCAAAGCCGAGTATAGTGGAGCCTTTAGTCCCCTTTTTAAAACACACAGCACTTTCAAAGTGTGTTAATCTGAACTGCAAGCACACAAAAAATGTGTGCTGTGTTCTCAGGCTGGGTTCAGACGGTGAAGGTGCTGATTACTGCGGTCACCAGGGAGAAAGGAGCTGGCAGGTCTGAAAGAGCCTTTTATAAGAAGGTTTTAACTAGTTAGTTAACCCTCGTGTTGAACTCTGTCAGTATAAACAAACTGCAGAGACTTACTTAACACAACTGAAAGCTTAGTTTAAGCTCCTCCGAAGAAACTAAGCAATGTTTGTGTCGTTTGTTACACCACTACTCCTCTATGATACCAGAGCTGGCTGCGTTGGCCTAATTACACACTGTTGTTTGCCAGACTTGACATACTTGTGGCAACCTGGACATGGGTGCATAATAAGGACTCCTGGCCTCGTTCATGTGTTATCTTTGACTGATGCTGATGCAGGCTGTCTGTCAGTGACATTTCACTGATAATAAATGACAAAGATCAATAAGAACTTGAACTATTACCAGGACGTTTGCTGCAATTGACCAACCCCAATTAATGCTTCTCTTATATTAGCATCAGGGTTCGACAGATTTTCAGCCGGGCTGATTATTGTGGGCGAGATTTAGCATTTTGCCGATTATCTGTATCTGCGTTTTATTTTAATGATAACCCATGAAATTTATTAATTAAAACGTTCAAAGTGTCAGCATAGGATGACATTTTACTTTGTAAAACCTCAGATAGCTACTTTAATTTCTTCTTCTTTTTTTTTAATTTAATTTTCAACATAATAAGTGATGAAAGACAACAAATGACTGCAGTCAAGAGGGAGTGAGATCAAAACAAACTCGTTACATGAGGTAAGATTACGTTATTTAGCCACTGAGCTCTTCTGTAGAAACGGCTGGTCATTTTTTGTGTTATTGTTCTGTAATAAAAAGTAAATATTTTTTGTTCTTGGTACTATGCCTGGAAACCAATAATATGTGGCCCTTTTTACACAGAGATTGCTCTATAGGGCTATTACGAAGTCGATTCTTCAGCATCATGTCGCTCTAGTGTGTGATTTCTGACCGCATGTTGGAATCGCAGGATCGAAAGAGCCGTGACAGGCGCGATGTTTAACCCAACGGCGTCTGTCTCTAGGGTGACAAAAAACATATGCGCCTTTTGTGCTTTATAAACAACAGTAGTGGCATTAAGATCGCAATTACAATAATTTACATTTTCTGTTTTATGTGTCGGCTATATCGTCTTCTGCTCGGAGGGTAAGGAGCTCCCTGAGCTGAGCGTTATCCCGATTTGCAGAAATTTACGCCCTCTGCACTTCCTCTTTGAGGTAGCTGCTAATTGCTAACAGCTACATTTGTAAAGAGAAAAACAAGTATTTTAAAAGTGCCATGAAAATCTAGTTTAACAGTTCTTACAGTCACATTTTGCTTTTCAAATTGCAGAGAACAGTAGACCGAGACGGTGAGGCAGATTTTTCACAATTATTCAAAATTTTTGTTGTAAATTGTTAGAGAACTAAGAAGCTTTTCACAATAAAAGCTCCCACGACCTGAGAGCTCATATCACCTTCAGTTTCCCATGCTGTTATAACACTTACCTACAGATAAGGCTTGGCTTAACCTACTACCAGGCAAACTCCCTGCCAAGGCCTGACATAACACATACCAGCCGCCTCTTAACATAGAAAAACACACAAGAGAGGGCTTAACACCATGAATCATATTTACAGCTACAACACGCCCTGGTCTGTTTGCAGATGATCTAATTAAGGAAATAAGGACACCAGACAAACAAAGTTGCTGCCCTGAAGGGGATCAGAGAAAGAAGCAGCTGAGAAAGTTATGAGACACTTTTACAAAACTCTCTATATAAATGGAGACTGATGTTTGTTTCAAGTCCATTAAAATAAATTCATACTGTTTAAGTGAAGCTGTAATAAATGTCTGCGTGTCTCAGTTTTTCTGCACTTGTATGTGCCACAGCTACAGCGTGTCTGAGTGAAGACTACAGTAAGTGATGATATTGTGCTGCTATCATATCAGCGACGGATGAATCCTAATATGACTTCAAGGAAATGGCAGATAGAGACGGGACCTTCAGATGTAACAAAGAGGATTAGTATCAAAGCCATGACGGGGTCAGTGGGGCTGGGCCAAGGGTGATGTTGGATCTGTAAACAGCTGATCCAGCTTCACTCACCGCTTGTCTAAGACCTTGGTGTCTTCTGCTTTTCTTTCGGCTACTGAGAGGCATTAATATAAGGATTGTTTGTTATTTATTTGGGAGTGTGCAAAATGGGGGATGCATGTCATATTTTTTTAAGCAATAAGGAGAGACTTACAGGGTTTCTGCACATTTTCGTGAACAAAATTTCAAACCGTTGACTTTTCAAGGCCCCATAATACTAATACTAATACTACTACTACTACTACTAATAATAATAATAATAATAAGTTCTTGTCCCTTGTGCTGTGTTTTTCAAACTTATAGATTCAAAATCTATTCAAACATAATCTCAGCTACCTGGCAAACATTAAGGGAGAGATGTAACGCTGGGAGAAAATGAAGAAACATACCTGATGGTAGACAAAACCTTATGTACTAGAGCAACTTTACATCGACAGCTACAGAAAATAAATTTGACTTTATGTTGCATTATTTGGAACGATTTCTATGCAAGATTGCTGAAACAATTTCATTAGACATAAAAAAAAGTCAGGATTTTTTTCAAAACGTTTAGTGAGTTTAATTAATTCCATCACTTTTCCAGGCCAGGAAAATAGAACTGGGAAAATCAGTGGCTTTCCCAGGTTTTCCCAGACCGTGGAATCGCTACCGTCAGAAAAAAAAAAAAGAAATTAAATCAAAGCTTAAAAGTGTGAAAAAAACAAACAAACCTTTATTTTTATTTTTAAAAAAATAAAAGTTAATAAAAAATTGTAACATCATTTCAATATGAAATCAATTATATAGTTTTTCTCTACCATTTTTCTATACATTTTCCCTTGCTTTTGAAAAATATTTTTTTATATCTATATGTAATTTCTTGAAATTTTCTTACCAGGTTGCTCAATGCATTTCCCCCATGTGACAGTGATGTGACACCAGGTTTTAAAGATTTGGCATTCAAACCTTATAAAGGTAAGTTTTTGAAACATAACAACTACTTAATGTTGGAGGGACGGTCATAATTCACTAAAGTCACTGGTGGAGCCTCAAAGAAAATATCTGTAGCTTTTGGGAAGGTCAAAGTCATACCACAGCCACCCTCCATCTCCAATAAATAAAGAACAGTCCCTAAACTGGGCCAGACCTGCCACATATCACACACATCATCTCAACTTTAGATATGTAATGCATATGGCTAAACTCAAGACAAAAACACACTGGCTAGCTGGTGATGTTTTGGTCCAGACAGTTGGGCAAAGTTACCTGATAGGGGGGCGGCGGCTCCAGGTCGGGGTCAGCACCGTCCCCGTAGCTGGCCCGGTCCGATTGCGATTCATGTAGCAAAGAAATGTCATCCGAGGTCGGAGATTTCAGACAGTTGCCCATCTCCTTCCTGATCGGTCAAACTCTCCCCTCTCTCGGTGTCGCTTCGCTAACGTTGATCAGCGGGATTTCACGGGTTACAGCAAATGTCAGCAGACGCGAAGACGTCGAGAAGGCGTTTCTCCATGCACAGCTGATGAATCTCCTCTCCCAGACGACGGGAGGGCTGCGCGGCTCAACAACAACAAAACATCCCCTCAGCTAGTAGCTAGCTACACAAAGAACTAGCTTGCACAGAGAGCTAGCACTCGCAGGGAAACATCTACTCTGTTTGCCGAAATATCCCGACTGAAGCAGCCTCACGCAGTTTAATATTAGCGGATGTAGAGCAGAGATGAAAATATGAACATCTTTCATTTAAATCGACAAACCTTGCCGTAGTTTTCCAGACTGGAGCCTCCCTGGATGTCAGGGACTTTCCAGTTGGCAGCTGCTGAACAACGACAAAGGTACCGATGTAGCAACACGAAGCCCCGCCCCGCCAGACAAGGAACCAATGAGCTTCAATCTATATCCAGGAAGCCATTGCTGACAGCCAATCAGATTCATCATGACAACATTGCCCTTAACACAAAACTTAACACGGAGCTGAAATCGCTATATGAGTCTTTGTAGTTGCAATTTCAGTACAATTTTGCTATTATCAGTACTGATACCGAAACATTACACAATTGTACGTGCTTCGTATAGTCAATACAAGTCCCCTTTGATTATCTTTAGTTAAATATGATGTGATTCCAGTGTCATTGTGTGCTTATCCCTGGCTGCTATTGCCTTGCTTGTCAGCAAAAAAGGTTTTTCTGTATTATGTCAATGTGTAAAAAAAACATTTTAAAAATGCAATAGTCAGGCCATGAAACTTGTGGCACTTATATCAAATTATGATTTAATCTAATCCCCTGTCTGTTGTCTATGTGTGGTATTTATGTATGGTTTTTTTTTTTACTCCTGTCTTTTTTCTTTTATTTATATTTTGTTAGTCAATAAACATAGACAAAATTATTCTTTATGCCCTAAGATAGTTGCACTTTATGTTTAGGGAGTGGAACCTATTTTCTTTGGCAAACTGGACTGTACAGATGAGGATATGTTTATGTAAAATATGTAAATATTGTAAATATTTTTTTCTTTTTAAAAAAACATTAGATAACTTAACTGCAGAAATACTCAACTTACAGTCCTCAGGCCAAATCTGGCCCCTGATAGCATGCCAGGTGGCCCAATATCTAATTCACAATACAAATAAGGTGATTCACAGTGGGAATTGTTTTTGTACTTTTAGTATGCATAAAGTATCAGAGTTCATAAAACAGCATCAAAATATTTCGTTTATCAAAAAAGTTCCAGCACCCTTCAACAGAGGTCCCAGCTATAATCCTAGAATCGTCCTAAAATCCTAGAAATGTCCCAAAATCCTAGGAACATCCCAAAATCCTAGTGATGTCCTAAAACCCCATAAATGTCCTAAAATCCTAGAAATGCCTTAAAATATGAGAAACATACTAAATTCCGAGAAATGTTTCAAAATCCTAGGAGGGCCCTAAAATCCTAGAAATGTCCTCAAATCCTACAAATGTACTAAAAATACTAGGAACATCCTAAAATCTGAAATGTGTTAAATCCGAGAAATGACCTTAAATTCGGGAAACATCCTAAAGTCCTAGAACCATCCTAAATTAAGAAATTTCCTAAAATCCCATGAACATACTAAAATTCAAGAAACATCCTAAAATCCTAGAAACGTCCTTAAATCCTAGAAACGTCTTAAAAACGGGCTAAAATCCAAAAAATATCATAAAATCCTAGAGACATATATAGTGCTGCTGCATATGGCCTCAAGCTTTCCAGCATTTTAAAAAAGTGGCCCCTGAGCAAAGGAAGTTGAGTATTCCAGGATTAGATGCATGCAAATATTTGTAAGCATGCAGTGCCTCTTTGTTCTGGGAATAAAACCACTTTGTACTGGACACACTGTATTTTGTGTTTCTGTTTGTGGTGCACAAATGAAAAAAAAGACAACACAAAATGGGATGTTTTTTAAGTTGCTTGTCATTATTTTATCTTAAATTACATTAGAAACATTCAGTATGTACAGGAATGTCATTCTGCTCAGTAGTAGCCGTGCCCAATAAAATATGCTGATTGTAAACATCACAATGCCACTTAATTTGGTTAGTTTCTTTCTTCTATATCTGCAAAACCAAAGGGAAAAATAAGAAAAATAAGCTTAATTAATTGTCAGAAAATTAAAGATAATCTGTTATTGAAATATTCTAGAGAGCTGTTAAAACAATATTGAAATAACCTTTCCTTCACCATTAAAAAAAAAAAAAGAAAATAAGAAACTGACTCCTAGTCATCGTCTTGAATCCCAAACCTTACTCTAATCATGAATAAATCAGCAGCGCTCTAATTCCAACACTTGAGACACCATCTCTAGGTTTTGGATACTCTGGTGCTGAGACACAGCCCTTCAAATAACCTCAGAGCTGACCCCTTTCTGTCTTCTCATCAATCATTACAAGTGTTTGTTCATATACAGATTATAATTTGACACAGGAGTGTGGTTATTAAGTTTCGTGTCCGTCTATAGGTGGTTGTACTCAAGCATGGCCGATACAGGAGCAGCAGAAGACGTTCACAAAGCAGGAAGACTGTTGGTCCCCGTTCAGAGCTTCCTCACTCACTAAAGATGCAGCAGGCGGACAAGCGCACAGTCCTTCACTGCTCGGCGTGAATGGCCTGTTTGTTCAAGCTCAAGTACTGTTGGAGCCCATCCCACACGCCAGGAGGAGAAAAGGAGGGAGTCTGCCTTTCTAAAAGACACATTCATCTGTCCTCTTAAAACGGGACAATTTGTGTAAAAGGTGCCATTTACAGTATATAAATGTAAAGAACAACTCTCACTGTAACTCTGCTTCTTTGACTCTGGAGAGTTTGCATGGCTGGCTGATTTACAAAGCTGTGTGCGAAAGCTGATATACGTCACTGTAAATACAATGGGAATGCTGATTCAATTATTTCTTCAGAAGGGGAGACTGAAAGAAAATGTTCCACATGAGTAAAATTGAGTCTTTCAATGTTTCAGTAGGTTTTAACCCTTTGAAACCTGAGTAATTTGGCTTAATTTCTTTCTAAAACACAGGAAGAGGGGCAATGAGGAATTTCAGAAGAATTGTCCCAGAAATTACCAAATTAGTAGAATGAAAAGAAATTATAATAAAATAGAAATAATTTAATAAAATATAAAGGACAGTAAAAACAAAAACAAATAAGGAGATGACTGAAAAAAATAATGATAATTCTTTAACATCATTTTCTATATATAATTATAATAATTATGTAGTTTAACGGACCTCATCTCCAGTTTATTTCAAATGATTCAAAATCTACAAATTTCTTGCAATTTGTGGGACATTTCTTGCCAGGTTGTTCATTACGTTTCCCCCTATGTTTTCTAAAGAAATCAAACCAGATTTCAATGTGTTACAGAAAAATAATTTAAAATAAACAATCAAATATTCTCCTACTCTGAGAAACACTATGATCCACAGCTTATGTAGTGTTAAAATAATCCACCATTAAAAAAAAAAATCTAATTGGGCCATGTTGGTGTTGTTAAAATATCTCAATATAGGGGAAACCTGTCTACTAAATTGTATTAAATGACACAGTATGAAAAAGTCACATAGTTGTCATGGACCAGGCTGTGAGTTGCATGATATAATGTAAATCATTTTTTCAACACATAATTATGAGTAACGTCTCATCTACTCAAGTCTTTTTAACAATAATCTCTAATTTACATCAAATTAAGAGGTTTGTCGCAACCAGGTCAAATAGTGTTGCTGGCTGGCTGGGTGGAGTTAGTGTCAGTAATTTATACGTGGGTGTTTGGTACTCTGGCTCCATCACATCCAACCAGACCACCCTGAACAGCACATTTTTGGGGTAGCAGTGGAGACAATCTGCAGTACATATATATTATACTGTGTGTCACCTTGTTTTCTACCCTAGTGCGCCCCTCACAGGTGGATAAAGTGCTGGACAAACAAGCCTGCTAAAAGCAATGTTTCATAAATATAGGCACATTTCTCAACATCTCTCTATTTCAAATCACACACATAAGTGGAGTTCATCATAATATATCTCTGGAAGAGGGATCAGCAAACCTGCCTTAGCCACACAGAGCTGCAGCTGCCCAAAAGGTCGGCACACATGAGAAAAACAAGCATCCATTTTGCCCTACCCTTCTGATGGAAGAAAAAGCAAATAACCCGCCTGAATGGGCGGGGCTGGGCGGGGCTGGGTGTTGCATTGTGGGACTACGGAAATAGAAAGCTGTCTCTGCTCTAGTGTGGCCTCCTCTGTCTGTTATGGGCTGGAGGGAACGTGGATGCCGTTCTCTGCCGTGCCCTTGGCCTTGTGCAGAGCAGCCTGAATACGGAAGTGTGTCCGTGATTCCATCGAGTAGTTTTTGTAATTTTGCCTAAAAAAAGAGCAAAGAGAGTAATTTAAAATCACATCAGGGTAAAACTTAATCTAGATTCGTATTTCATACATGGACATTGTAATAGATCCATAAACCACAAAGACGGTTCACAATCAAGTCAAGGCAAATTATACGGTTTATTTTAACACTCATTGTAAGATAATTGTATCAGGGATCGCACAGACAAGGGCGAGTCAGATTCAAGGACTTTCAAGAACTTTTTCAAGCCCTCGTTTGAGTTTCAAGGATGAAATTGTTTTATCCACAACCATCTGTTCCGAGAAAATTGTGCACATTCGTAAATGGAGTAAACATGCTACCAAGGCCTAAAATCAATGTATTACGATTTTATTTTGTCTTTTATTTACTTTTATTTATTTTTTAAAATCGATTTTACCTTTTTAATTTAAATTTTATCTCTTTTGTTTCCTTATATTTGTGGTTTTATTGCTTTTATTGTTACTGTTGTTATTGTACTTGGTCTGTTTCTTTGAATTATTTTATACTGACATTATGCGTCCTGCATCTTGTATTATATGTCCTCTGCTTTTAATTTTATTCTAACTCTACCCTAGTTTCTTCTCGCATGTGTTCAATAGGTCTGTTTGGCTTTCTGTTGTTTTATCACCCTTTATATATCCCATTTCTGCTTTGCTTTGTTTGTCAAAGGTGCTATATAAATAAAGTTGTTGTTATAATTACTATTATTATTATTATTATTATTATTATTATTATTAAACTGCCGAATTAAAGTTTAAATCTTACACTAATTGCTGGTGCTCGGTGTGAGTGTTTTGCAGGCTAGTGAAACATCCTGGTGTTGACTATGTAATGGTGTTTACCACTGATTTTTTGCTAATAGAGCATTAACAAATAATTGCAACCACAGCTGTTCTTTGCTTTCTAGTTTAAACGATTCTCTATTACATTTTATAAAATAATTTATCATTCTGTTGCCCCTCTTTTATACTCAAGTACCTTTTCAAGGACCAAGTTAAAAAATGTCTGATTTTCAAGGTATTCAAGGATGTAAATCCCTGAGTGTTGAATTCAAGTACCTCAAACACCTCAAGTACCTTGTATGAACCCTGTTGTATTAATTGAAAACCAAAGATAAACAGATGTGGCATATTTATTTCTAAAAAAAACATGTCAAGTGATGCCTTGTAGATATGAGGCATAGATTTTAAAGAGAAAAAACACCTAAATTAAGAATTTGAACATGTTATTTTCATGGCCTCGGAAAGTACAATCAATATTTGTGAGCAAGAACGACTCGCACTCAAAGCCAGAAACCAGAGAAGTAAGCCTCGAGCTTGTGAAGTCACAGGGTATAAAGTCTGAAGCAGAGTGTTTGATTTCTTTTCAATAACTAAATGAGCTTTATTCTATTCTTATGTTCTTGGTTCTGATGCAGAAAATGTACACATAAAGTCAAAACATTCCCGTGGGTGCTCTCAGTGTAATCTGTAACATCTTTCCCAATTCACTGTGTATGGACTTTAGACCCTATCACATCACAAATTTGAGTTTCAGCACTCTTGCCATTGGCTTTAGTAGAAAGACAGACTTACTTTGCTGTTTCTAGGAGTCTGACAGCCTCAGCGTTTCTGCCTTGCTCCAGACACAGCAGGCCATGCTCCAGCAGGGCATTAGGAACCAGGTAGTGGTCGTACTTGATCTGAGACTCACTGCAGATAATGTCAAAACAAACTTGTTAGAGTATGTGTGGAGATGATCTGTTGTGCTGTTGTTGTTTTTTAAAACAGAATTGCATTTATTTACCGGAGGATTTAAAATGAATATGTTCACGCTAATTGGTGACGAAACTCTGCAGGAAACTAAAGCATCTGTTTTTCTGGTTTGGTTGAGCATGCATACACTGTGCGTGCATATTACCGAGAAAGGCTTACTTGCAGAGGACGAGGGTAAAGTAGTGTTCTGCCTCTTCTTGGTGCCCAAGGTGTTTGAGACAAAGTCCCTTCAAGAGACTCAGCAGACACTGATCGTCTATGGTGAACTCAGACCCTGAAAAACACAGTGAGGAACATAAAGATTACACGTAAATGTCATTCTGGACAAACATTCAAAAAGATTATATCTACAGATTATGTAATTCTCAAAGATGCTCACAATAAACATAGCATCAAGACAGAACCTAAAACAATTACAATCCAGCTAAGCCTATTGATATCAAAAGGAAACAAAATGAGAATGTATCCATCAAAATTATCCTCTTGGCTCTTACTTGGGATGCTCTCGAGTTTAGCCTGCGCCTCATTCAGGGTTTTCAGCATGCCTTCAGTCAGGTCTTTGTGCTTGCCAATGACTGTATAGCCGTTCCAGATATACATCATCTCCTGGACAACACACAAATTCACACAAATCGTACAAACCATGGTCAGAATATGAAAAATTTCTGTCCTATAGAAATAATAAGGAGGCTTAGAGAGTTTATTATCAAGCAAAGCCTATTAAAACTACTAATTTCCAAGATACTTTTTGATCCAGTTACTTAAAGGTCTAGTGAATAGGATTTAGTGGCATCTAGTGGCGAGGTTGCAGAACTGAAACCTGTGTGCCAAGTGTGAAGGAGAACATAAAAATGCAAATGGTCCTATCTAGAGCCAATGTTTGGATTGTCCTTTCTGTGCTACTGTAGATCAACATGTCAGGATGGTTGCAAAACATTATTATCCCAATTTGTCAAATATATCCCGTTGGATGGTGGATGTTCAGGTCTACATATGGTGCATTATCCTCCTATGTCTGTTGTTGAGGTTCCTGGATGCCAAGTCAGTTTATGCATTGTGTCCTTTAAAAAAAAAAACGCTTCTTTCGTGATAGGAAATGCAGAGTTTCTGCTTCTTAGATGCATACAGTCCTTTTCAAAAAATAAACATACAGCATTGGTAAAACACCACGTATTTACGCTAATTTCCATGTGCAACATAAGCACGTGGTTAAGCCTCTAAATCCTACAGGCTGGACCTTTAAAAGAAACAATACAACACACTGTAGTAACTATGTAAACATCCAGTGATGCTACAAGTAAATCAGTGGCATGTAATCTTGCCCTGGACTGACCAGTGGAGGAGCAGGAAGAGGAATGGGGTTTTCTGCGAGGTAGCGACGAGCTTTCCTGATAGCAAACTTCTCTGTTGGTAAAGATTTCCCTGCTATTTTCTGCTTCAGCCCTGGGACTTGCCTAAAATGCAATAAAAAAAACACACATACATACATAAGTAGCAGTAGTGTGGAAGCAATATATGACACGGTTTCACAGATTTTTTTAAAAATGGTCCAAACAAAACACAAAACACTTGAATATGTGTGTACCAAAAAGACAAAAAAACCCAATTCATTTCCAGAGATATTATAATATTATGTTCATATTCTCTACCAACAGTAATCTCTTCCCAGAAGACGAGACGATGATATCATAGATACATAACTGTCACAGTGATTCATCTCTATTTCTCTGCAGTGCGCGAGCTCTTACTTCATACCTGAACAGAGTGAGTGCAGTCTCCCCGAAGGTTAGGCAATCATCCGTCGTCAGCATGCTGAGGTAGGCTGCTTTCATATATGCATAGGTAGCCTGAGGGAAGGAGAAAAGTGGTTACTACTGCAATCCCATCTTTCCTTTTTAAATGAGATAAGGAGAGAAAAAAAAACACAACGGAGGAGTTTACAGTCAAATCAGGACTACACAACGAGTCTTAAGTTTGGTTTTGAGACACATTTTGTTTTTCAGCCCCTGCAAGCTGCTGACTTGCTCTCTAAATGGCTTACAAAGTAATGCCGTTTTGTTTATTATCGTCACTATCAAACATTTAAAGGGACAATTCACCCCAAAAATCAAAAATGCATGTTCTTTTCTTTTACCTGTAGTGCTATTTATCAGTCTAGATTGTTTTGTTGTGTGTTGCAGAGTGTTGGAGATATCGGCTATAGAGGTGTCTGCATTCTTTCAAATGTGATTAAACTAAATGGCACTGTGCTTGTGGTTCTTTCAGTGCTATAAAATACATTTGAAAAACTTAACAGTAATGTCCTTTTCCAGAAATCATGACCTGCTTACTCATAATAATCCACAGACCTTGCTGTGAACAGTTTCATGTAGGAAGTATTTTCCTTCTATTAAACTACACCAACTAACCGCATCCCCATGCAGAAGGAAGCGTGCATCTATTCATGGACCAGAGGCTTCTGCTTGTGGCTAGAAGAGATGACAACATAAACAGCGTCCTCCTCAGCTGAGCTGTAATGCCATCTAGCTCAGTGGTGCTAGTTGGGCTAGCATGCTTCCTTCTGTGTGGTGATAATGTTGGTGGTTGAAGTTAAGTAGAGAAAATAGGTCACAACGAGGTCTATGGATTATCTTGAGTAACTGGGTCATGATATCTGAATAGAGACATTGAATTCAATTCGATTTTTTTTGTAAATTCCAATCTCACAAATCTGAATTTGCCTCAGAGGGCATTACAGCATACAGCATCTCTCTGTTCTTGGACCTTCCCAAAAAAAAAACTTTTAATGGGGACAACATTTTTGGAGTTTTTCAAATGTATTTTTTGGTTCTTTGAGCTCTACAAGCCAAGTGCCATCTAGTTCAATTATATTTAAGAGAAGACAGAGATCTCTATGGCTGACATCTCCAACACTGCAGCTCACACCAAAATAATCTAGATAAATAACACTACAGGTAAGAGGAAATATATGTATATTGACTTCAGGGCGAAATGTCCCTTTAAAGTATTTTCTCTTGTGTATCGTTGCTGCCAGGTGAAAACTATCCAACTTGTTTTGCTTATTTTAAATAAAAGGTGAGAGTACTGCAGCTCATCTCTCAGAAATTCATAACTGCCTTTTTTACGACATGTTCTCGTTTGCCTATCTAGGTCTTCCTCATTATTTGGATTTGACACTGTGGTGACCCACCTTAGACCAGGCGTTTTCCTTGCTGAGCAGGTCAGCGTAGAAGTAGGCCATCTTCCAGTGCCTCTTGTACGTAAAGCACCACATCAGCTCCCAGTAACACATGTGGTGGAACTGCTTCCACTGCTGCTGGGCCTCACAGCACTCCTCAAAACGCTTGATAGCCTGGAAACACACAAACCATCAAGGATTTCACCATCTTAAAACATATTCATTGTGATTGTTAATACGTAGTGAGCATCTCATATAAATCATGACTGAATGGATCAATGATACATGAAGAGGACACAGAGGGCCTAACTTAATCGGTCAATGAGGACTAAGTCACATTCAAATGGGAAGAAGTAATCTGAACTCAAAGTGTACAGACACATTTGTCCTCATTTCATGTTAAAATATTGTATGTTGCTACTGCCATATTTTAGAAAAATTAAGGCAATACATTTTTAGTGTTTCTTTTCAGTTTGGTTATTATATTATTAATGCACTTATTTGTTAAGCAGTGGGAAAAATTTGTCCGAAAGTACTTAACATGTGAACTTATCAACTAAATTGGAATAAGACACATGTTCCATAACTTCTATGTAATCATGTAGCAAATGTTTCTACATATTAAACTGTGAAAGAGTAAAGCATTCCCTATCTAGATCTAATCTATCTAGATTATTATCTAAGAATTCTGAGAAAAGTTTTCATGGAAAAAGCTGCTTTTGCTTTTTTGAATTCACGAGATAATAAGATTCAAGATTCAAGATTATTATCTTGTGTAATTATTGAGAAAAAAAGAGCAGAATGTTTTTCTCTGAAAACTTTTCTCAGAATTCTGAGACTTTTTAGAAATGTATTAATGCTTTTTTTCTTTTTTAAAACAGAAAGGCCCCATTGAGATACAATATCTCTTTTGCCCCAGCCCTGGTCAAGTTGGGCAGCAAAATAAAAGTTTCAAATACATTTACAAATTGGGACAAATAACATCACAAAAAAATATAATCAAATAATGGTTTTCATAAAAACTTTTCTCATTATTCTGAGTTAAAAAAAACTCAATATAAAAGTTTTTATAAAAGTGAATGCATTGCACTTCAAAATCAAAAAAACAGAAATATTTAAAAATGCAAAAGCAGGGCACAAACTTTGTTTTTGTGTGTGGTCGACCCGCCAATGTTTGCTTTGCAAGATAAACCCAAATGTGCCTTCCATTAAATATTTATAAACTACATGTCAACAGTTATCCTGATAAGGTAAAAATCCAACAGTCATCATAAAGTCACATATTTATAAAGAAGGTTTTGCTGTAGCATAGTGGGACATGGAGGCAGACTCAACTCAAACAGACTTCAGAGAACAAAGAGGATGATGACCACATGATTTTTACAAAGTCATGTATCCATATTCAAATACAGGCTCAAAACATCAAGAAATCTGTAATGCATGATGCATAGAAATACAGATTTTCCACATGAAAAGTGCAGTGGTGACTGTGTTTTGTTTGTGTACAGAAATGACACTCACAGCATCCAAGTTGCCTTTGATCTCCTCTATTCGACCAGCGAAGAACAAGAAGATGGATCCCTGGGAGAAATACCACCCACAGTATTTTTGTAAACATTTCTAATTATGCACAACTAAAAAAGAAAAGAAAACAACAGGCAATTCTGGCAAACCTTCGGATATTGTTTTAAATACGGCTGCAGCAGTTTCTCTGCATCTTCAACGTCTCCTTCTCCAGTGCCTGCCAGACATAAAGAGAACAAAACCAGCTAAGATCCTTGTCTGTTTTTGTGTTTGGCAGCAGCTCTGAGTGCGTCTTTGCTCACCTAGTATGAAGCTCATGAAGGTGTGATAACAGAGCAGCAGCATGTTGCAGAGGAAGGATCTGAATGTGCTTTCTGCACAGCCCTCCTGAAGCTGCTGGAGACCAAACTCCTGCATGAACACACACAAAAGCACACATAGACGTGATAACATGAGTTTGAATTGAGTCTCATTTCAGGAGAGATCTTCTGGTGGAAGCGACAGCACACACTAATGCAATTAGAAGAAATGTTCTGTGCAAGAAAATAACAGAGGCAAGAACAACATTATAGATTTCTTATTAAGTTTGTTCTGAAGAATGAGCAACATCTGCTTGTCTACCAGAGCACTTTAAGGCATCAAATTTGAGCAGAGATGCAGTTTGTCAAAGATAGGCTTGTGTGCAAAATATATACAAGCACATAATGAAACATATCCAGGATATGCAAGGTCACAGTGTCAAGAAAAAATGATTTACTTTTGCAAACAGAAGATAAATCAATCATATTTTGATAATAATACCCCAAGCAATATCATGAACAAAACCCAGATTAATATTACTTTTCAGATTATTTTGTGCGGTGCTTACATAAACCAAATCAATAGGGACAGCATTTAAAAAAAAAAAAAAAAATTGGCACAAGAAATAATTGAAATAGAAAATTGTGATCTGGACAAATGGTACAGTCATTACTTTTTCTGATCAAAGGGATTTTTAAGCCATTCACTCATCAAGTTGTAAAAGTTTCATTTCGCTTCGTGTCAGTTTCAGCATCGTCAGCTCAGTAGTAGTCATATGAGTTTCACCACAAATCACAAGCAAGATTTGACTTTTAACCAATGAACCAGTGAGGCTGAAATTACAGGCATAATTCATGCACTATTCCATCATTATAAGACGTTCACATAGCACAACAATCCCTCCTGTGTCAAGCATCTCTAACTCCCTCAGTTCAGCTGCTCCGCCTTTCAGCAGTAACTCACTTATCAGTAGAACTCACCTTATTACCAGAGAAACCGACCCACTCCAGCAGCTTGAGCGTCCGCGTGGGCAACATGGAAATCATCTGCAGGAAGCAAACAAGCTGTGAAATTGAAAGCCTACAAGCAGGAGTCCTCCTCTGTCTCTCTCATTGTAACACCAGTGGTTTCAAAAAAAAAATCTCAAATTTGGTAAACATACTGTACAATGGCCATACAGGCTGTGCATTAATAACGTGTTTACAAACTTATTTAATGTTACAGCAAATAAGTACACAAGAGAAGAAATCACAGGAACATGATCAGATGTTTTGTGGCCCTTGACCAGGGTCCTCTCGTTTGCACTTGCCTGTAGCTGCTACTAAGTCAGCAGCAGTTGCAGCATGGCTAGCAGGATTAGCATCAACCTGAGCACTTTTGCTGGTGGTTTCTGAGGTGGATGGTATGTCAGTGTCTCTTGCTTATAGGAATGGAATAATAATAGAGCTAATTGGCCAATATTTTTCAATAGTACATAATTGTTAGCTAACTTGTTGACTTTGCTGTTATGGATATGTGTCACACAGAGATTAAGTTTAAACTAGCTCATGTGACTAAACAGGGAACTCATGGGTAACAGTTAGCTTATCATTTATGTTGAGTACAATAAGTGTGTTTTTTGATTTTTTTATGAAAAGAACAATTTATCTTTGCTATAAGTTTGATTGATTCACATTGATCTGTATTTTCAGACATATTTAATTTTTTTCACTTCAATTAATACTTTAATTATTAAATAATACATTTTAAAGGTTTTTTCTTGGCTTTTTTTATTATTTGTAGGACAGCACAAGCTTGAAAGGGGGAGAGGGAGGGGATGACTGGCAGCAAAGGGCCGCAGGTCAGACCTGCAGCCACTGCGGTGAGGACACAACCTCTGTACATGGGGCGCCCGCTTCACCAGTTGAGCCCACCAGTGCCCCTTATCAAACAATATTTTGATGCGTTAACTCCAAGGACGCCCTTGGGGTCATGAACCCCCTACTGAGGATCACAGCCCTGGACTATTATTTTGAAACTCTAGAGTAAGACTTTCTGTGCATGCAAAGATTTGGCAGCTCATTTTCGCCTGTGTGCCAAGAAAAAAAAAGGATCTTTTTAAGTGTTTAAATTGCAAAACTTTCTCAAAATAATGATTACATATGACGAAATAATGGCAAACAATAAAAGTCATTATTCTGAGAAAGTGTTTTATGATATTGATTTAACAGTATATGTTTTTAATCATACTGGTGAACATGGGCTTCCATTCTGAGAGTTTTTTTTATGCTTCAGGTTCTCATAAACAAAAATATGCAAGAGAGTGGAAGAACAACAGCATGTGATGAGCTATATTCAGACACTGAACAATATCTGCTGCATGAGGATCACTAAACTCATAACAAACTACTTGTCTGCATGTTACATTATAGCCACTCTGTGCTCATATTTTGCTCTTTATGTGCTCCTGTTGAACTATGATACTTTCTGGAAGTATCACAATTCGTGATGCAAACAACTTCTTTTAACCCATCACAAACGCAAAGATTTGGCCTTCTACTTACTAGATTGAAGGCTCCTACGCCCAGTTTAACACCGCCCTCAAAATGGCCGTGGTTGTCACCATGGGAGTATCCAGAGGACTGGAGGACTGTGTGAAGCTCTCTGTGAGGTAAAGATATAGGCCACAGACAGATTTTACAAAGCAAAGAGGAAGAAGGAAACAATGACGTCTGCTGAGAGAATGGGAACAACACAAGTGGGATGAGATGAGAACGAAATGATAGTCTGGGTTTTAGATTCTCACTTGTACGTCTGGTAGCTGTTCCTCACTTTGATTCCACCTTTGAGGAAACTGATCATGTTTTCATCCTGAACAGAGAAAGCAGGAGAGGGAAGAGAGAGCAGAGACACAGAGTGAGTTTGCATAAAGATTAAAGTATCAGTGGTGACAGTTTCAGAGGAATGCTCTCTGTGCGCTCCCGACCTGAAGGAAGGTGAGTGCTGCCCTCTGCAGGAGACACTCGGCGTAACAAACTTCGGCGTGCAGTTCCTCTGAGGTGAAAATGATAACGTCATAGTTATACTGAGTCAGCATAATGGCCAAACATGTGTGTATGTGCCATCTGTTTTTAGGAATAATGGTGAAACACTTATCAATCATCCTGTCAGCACAGGACTTTACTGACCTTCTGTGAAGCTTTTGGAGAAACTGGACTTTTTGCGGTGCCTGATGGAGGAGTAACAAAACACAACATTACCATGAGTTAAACAGTAGGCTTAGAAAAAGAGAGAGACGACTAGTTGCTCTGTAGACTACAATAAAACATAGGTCAAAAACCTGGAAAACAGGAACAAAATCCAGGCACTCCAAAAATGTGAAAAACGTGAAAAACGTGGAGGAATTACATAAAAAAATGTACATCTTTCCACAACTACCGGTCTTCATCGTGGCTTTAAAATCATATGTATTATAGGTGTGACCCCACCTATATAGTGGCAGGCACCAATAAGAAGTCATCACGTAAACCAGATGATGACAGGTAAAAACAGAAGAAATAAAAAACCATAGTGACCAAAGAGAATATGAAAACAGACGACCTGGCAAAAAAATAAATATCATTATATATAAAACTTACAAGAGCTGTTTTATTCCCGCCGCAATATAATTCCTTTTTTAATGTAGCTTTGTACACGTGTTTTTATTGATCTGTGGAACTGTTGTGTGATTTTTTTAATGGATGTGTACGCTTTTTTATGTTGTTTGAGTCCCCAACTGAAGGCAATTTTCTGTCACTATGTGATAGAAAAAAATGTTTTTTGAATCTTTAATCTATATACATCCTTATATTACATTGATCGCTAGGTTTAATGTGTTCAATGTCCTCAATGCATAATAAAGAGTCGCTGGAATTGTGAAATTCACTAAGATGTCGAGCCACGGGGTTATCGGTGGGATTGTTTGGCTGAAATTCTTCAGAGCTGTTTTACAGCAGCATGGCACCATCCTGCAAGTCTTTGCTTATCTTGTTTCTATGCAAATCAGTGACTCAGCCTCTTTCCAGTAAATACAGCATGCTGAGCTGAAGTTACCATAAGGTGCTGATTGTGTATTAAATTTCCCAAGAACAGTTACAGTCAACCTTGAAATGGGAAACTGCAGCTCTGATCTCAGATCAGTGTTAGTTTGAAGAAGAGTAGGTTTTTATCTGGGTGGGCTGATGGGATATCACGTTTCTCCAGCTCTGAGTCATGGTAGATTCTTGAGGCGGCTCCAGGAGTTACAGACATTTGTGACATTCCTTTGGTCATTGAGTGTGGATGACCTCAGCATGTTCTCTGGTTTTGGTATTATGTTACTAATGAGAACCAGCATTCAAAAGATAAAACATTGTGAGACTGAATTTCTAAATGTTTGATCTGCCTTTTTTTAATTTCTTTTTATTACTTTAAAAAATACACTTCCTTGCCTCTAAGCTGTCTTATCTCTGCACTGACTGGCTTTTGAAAAACAACATTCACTTCTGCAGCCAACCAGAGAGGAACTAAAAACAAGCCTGTCACGGTGCATCAGCTGGTTATCAGGCATTATTATTTCACCCTAATGTGGGAAAGTCTCACCGCTGACAGATAGCCTGGGCCTCCTTCATGGTGTTTCCTGCAGTCAGAATGTGTTGGGGGTCAAAAGTCATCATGGCCTGCATCTCCAGGATGGTGGCATAGGTCAGAGCGTGGTACATGCTGTCTTTGGTCCTGTTAGAAAGACAACACACAATATTAAGTTATATTGATAGAGGATGTTATAAGATATTGAGTGATCTGATCCAGTTTGCTGACAAAGATGATGAAGAGACAGTGGTGGAGGAAGTTTTCAAAACATTTACTTAAGTAAAAGTATTAAAACCTCACTGTAATAGTACTCAATTTCAAGTATAAGTCTCATTATATAAACTATTTCAGTATGAAGATATAGTCATCAAAATGCACTTAAAGTTTTCAAAGTATAAGTATAAGCATAAGTATAAATGTCCCCTGTGGCTGTCATATTATAATATATTTTATGATTTGATTAGATTATTATTATTATTTGTAACTATTAGCTAATTATTGTTTTCAGTTATGGATTAATCTGACTATTTCACTCCATTAATCAACAGATTGGTTTGTAAAAGTTCGCAAAAAAAACCAAAACATCAAAACAAATGCACAAAACCATTAAAAGAAAAAGCAGCAAAACATTAAAAAACATGAAAAAAAAGTCGCCAATTAATTTTCTGTCAATAAATTAATCATAATTTATTTTATATTATTTATTATTTGTATACAGTATTATTATTGTTATTATTATCTTCTGATTTAAATGGGGAATGAAGGCTTTGACATGTTTTGTTCTGTTTTAAACCAATTGTTGCAGCAGTATTTGTATAAGCTTTTGGATAGTTTTATTTCTAGCAAACATTTAGTATAAATTCTTCATGTCTTTTGTAAAAATCTACAAGCAAAAATGAAACATTTTTCTCTGAATTGTAGTGAAGCAGAAATTGAAAGTGGCATGGAAAGAAAATAAATACCTCAAATTTGTACTAAAGTACAGCACTTGAGTAAAGTATTTCATTATATTCCATCACTTTGAGGTGAGCAAAACTTTTTTCAAGAGAAGAGTTAAAGATTCATGCAGCAGTTATGTAATTAGGCAGTCTGAATTAGGAACTGTGTGAAAAGCTGTCAATTCCTGCTAACAGAGACGTGCGATCGAATACTTGGAAGACCAAAGCCACACCACGACACAGGAAAAAACAAAAACAGTAACTGTCTATTTATACCTGCGGTTGTTGGTGTGTCACATCACACCCTGTGTTTAAAAAGAGGGCATTACAGGTCTGTTGTCACACACATTTTCCAGTAGATGGACTTGTTGGTCCAGTTATAAACCATTATTTGAACGGGTTACGACAGAAAAAGTATGTTAAATAAATCAACAAAAACATGGTTTAAATAGCTTTTATCATCCTGTATGTAGCTATGTATTGTTTGTGTGTGCAAGTATTACACACACAAAGACATGGCAGAATCATTTTGGTAAAAAAGCAGGGGTGTGTAGAGAGGAATGCTGTCGGTCTGCATGACTGACATTTCACTGCTGTTCACCACAGACTAACTCATGTGACTCTGATGTCACTCCGAGCTCCAACCAGTCATCTCTCATGGACACTGGAAACTAAATTTGCATAAACAAATTTTTTTTTACTCATGGAAATAGAGCACAAAAACATGACTTAATTTTGTTTAACTAATATATACATACAGTGTATGATAAAGTTGAAAGTGGTAAGATCTGTGTGACCTTTAGCCTGTCAGAGACATACACTTACAGCAATAAATCAGGCCTTCGGTAGAAGACAGTTTCAACTGAGTTTCAACTCTTCACCTATAATGAAATTATTGTCATTTCTTATCTAGTAAATCGGCAAACAAGAACTAACTCAGTAACAACCAGGAAGCAAAAGCAGAGTCAGAGAAGGAGGAGGTACTACAGACTGAGAGGCACAGAGATTTGCTTGCCTTACATTTCCATTGCGTCAGGCTTATGTAAGGCGACAGCCCAAACTCAAGCTGAGAAACCTTTTAAGATGGAGCTGTGAGGTAAATTGCTTGTCGCCGTGCTGAAAATGGCGGGGAATTCCAAATATTTCACAGCAGCACTCAGATATTTTTCAATCAGCATCGTCTGCGGGACACAAAGGTCCTCATCTGTCTGACAGATCTTCATCACAATGCGAGGGAAGAGTTGTTTTGTACTCTCTCAAAAGACGCACGTGCGTGCATGCGTGCCTTGTATTCAGTTCTGCACATGTTGGTAACAATCAGGAAGTGCAGAAATGCCCAAAGCATCACTACAAGCAAAACTGTTTATTCCTGTCAATGTATATAATGTGAGGGTAATCTGTTATATTACACGTACCACGCAACAGAATGAAAAAAACACCATGTATAACCAAACTGACTTCATTATTTACTTATGTCTATTAACTTAACTTTGAAATATAATGACACATTTCTGAAAAAGTAAGTCGCAAAATTCATAGAAGGACACAAGCAAAACTTTTTATCAAGAATCAACTCGGCCGGTATTTAAGATGAACGTTACACGTCTGCAGTAAACCTCCTGCACTCACTCCCTGCTGCAGCTTTGAGGAAGAGGGCAGGACGGCATGATGGGAGGATAACTCTGCACTGTTTGGGCTGTACTTGGTCTGGTGGCATGTTTGAACAGAGAGCTGGCAAATAAAACTAAGCCTGCTGTTGGATACCTCTGGTGCCTAAAAGCTGATCACTCAGTGGGCATGTTTCTACAATGCTGAGTCTGCAGCGGCTGTGGGGAAACATAACACCTGGGTCTCAAATATTTGAACCCTTTAAGAGAGTATATGTTATATAACGTGGTATGAACTGATATTGATGCATGTACAATATCAGACTACACAACCTCTAGTCAAGGGTGCATCACATTCAGGTGAAATTAACCACCATTTTAAACCATAACACAGCACTCAAAAACCTTTAGTCACCCCACAAGAGAACAAAATGTCTTCAAAACTATTTCGATGGTTAATTCTCTTTGCAGACTCCATGTCTGTTTTGACTGTTAAGCTTTTATCAATCCATCAATATCTTTATATTTCATCAGATAAATGTGTCAAACCCTTTTGTCCAGTGGAGCTCACATCTCCACATTTACTGTGCTTATATTGGGTGTTATTTGTGGTTCAGTTATTCAGTCTTGCTCAAGGACGCTTGTGCATGTATGTAACTACCAAGTCACTATTTTACTCAATGTCGAGTCAAGACTCAGTCTCAAGTCAAGTCCCAAGTCTTAAACTTTGAATTTCGATTCCTAAACAAGTCAAAATGCAATACCATTTTAACAACAGTCATCATATCTTCAATTTACAAAAATCACTGATGCTTTTTAAAACATATTTATTTGTTAAAACAAGTTTATTAAAGAGTAACTTTAACAAATAAACATTACCTCCCTAACTATGTTAGTATTAGCATTGACTTCACGTTCTTTGTGCAATTTCAAATGTCATTCAAAGCTGATATGTAATTTTCTGTCTGTAATTTTCAACACGCATGTTTTGCATCCTGCAATTCGTTTTTTGTTGACCATCTTGAAGTTTTTGTACTCAAATGACTTTATCTTCAGAATAATTTTTTTCCTACTGGCACTCAGAAGCGTAATATTAGTTCTTGAAGTTGCTTTTCTTCAGCTTGATTGGATACTGTCTGACTGGTTCCAACAAATCTGGGGAATTAAGTGTCATCTTGCTGGGAATGAACAGCTTTAATATCAGTCGATTCAGAAAAAGAAGTGAAATTGATATTAATCCTTGGACTTAGGTATAAAGTATTTTCAAGTCAGAAGGCTCAAGTCCAAATGAAGTCACGAGTCATTGGTGTTTAAGTCCAAGTTGAGGCGCAAGCCTTTTTTGATTTGATCATTGCTGTCAGTGAGTGTGTGACAAGCACAAAAGCAGGATCACAAACACGGAAATTGCATTTGTTCACTGCAAAAAAAAAAAAAAGAAGAAAAGAAAAAAACCCCAAATACCTAGCAATTTAACTAATACACAAATAGCCGAATATTTCGATCTAGCCCTACTACCAACGTTGCAATAATATGGCCAACAAAGTCAACCAACTGAGCCTCAGGTGCCACTTATTCTTGAGAATTTAGAATAATTTATGTTAAAAAATTGTACAAACATGTTTAAGACCAAGGTGAAAGATTGAAGATATGTCAATATTCTAAAATATCCAAGTTTATACATTGCATCACAATAATCCTCCCCATGAAGGCAGTCAGTAAACTGACTGAAAGACTGACTGATGTTCGATTCCTGGATATTTTCCTAATACATGTATGTATGATGCATGTTGCAGTGTCCTTCCACAGTCCTGGCAGCCAGGACTTGAGACTTTAAACTGCCCATTGATGTGTGTATGAGAGCATTAACCCTGTAATAGCTAACCCTGTCTTCCTCCCAAAGCATGTTAGAATCGGCTCCAGCTGTCATTGACTGTCATTGACTATAAACAGGAATGTAGGAGTGGAAGTAATGGACATATGATTGATCAACGTACTAAGAGTTCATCCAGATGATGAATATTCTCTGAAAGAGTCTCCAGTATTTATTTTCTCTCTCTCTGTGTGTGTTTGTGTGTGTGTGTGTGTGTGTGTGTGTGTGTGTGTGTGCTGCAGAGTCTCCAGTATACCCTTGTCGCACCTGACTGCGTCAGAAACACAGCTGGAGGATGGTAAAAAGAGATCAAAGGAGGAGAGAATTGGAAAACACACGTGGACTGAAGCAGAGCACAGACAAACACTGAAGAGGACGAGGAAATATTCTTCTGGTGTTTTACATCCTCAGGGTGGCTTGTTCCCCCAGTCTTTCAGAGTATCTCTCTCACAATGCAGCAGATGTCATCACACCTTACATAATATTACATAAGTCTTATGCCTCAAGCCATCGGCTTCTTCACAAAACCCTTTTACTGAGCAGCAAACAGAAAAATCAGGGGAGTTTGTGGGTGTTATTTTGGGTTTTGTTTAAGCCAAACAAAATAAAGTCCTGTCTCAATTTGATTAGAGTGCTGCAGTCAAATGTAAAACAACACTACACAGTAATACCTGGCCAGATCACCATGCAGGCCCTGATTTATACAGGATAGACCTGCCTTATCTCTTAAGTTACAATCTGCACTGATTTCTGACTCTCACACTATGTGTCAAATAAAACCATCTGGGCTCAAACAGCTACAAACATGATCATATTTGCGACTACTGTTTGCTCAGGTGCACTTCATCAACTGGAGGAGGCAGAGATAGCACACACAGAGGGGTATGAGGAATATCGAGCCAGAAATGAGGACACCCGCTGAGCTGACAGACTGCCAGGTCTCAGGTGGCAACAGCTAGAGGTGCTGGATTTGGACAGATTTTCATCCAGGTTGGAATATCTCACAAATCCAGGTTTAAATAATCAAACAAATTATGACAATCACAACAGGGCAGTCACTTGGCAACAATGCATTTATGTAACGTTGCAATATACGTCTCCATAACCGAGTCTGAGCTTAGAAATAGAAACAGATTACATTACTCTTAACTTTTCCAACACTTAGTGTGCTAAACACAACAAAATATCTCCTAATAAAAACACCAAGCTGACAATGGCTGTCAATCTTGCAGGAATACTTGTACATTGAAAGAATGCACAGACTGAGTGGAAGCTGTTTTGTGTCTCCATGTGAATCGATGCTGAAAAGAAGAATCTGGGGCCGAGGAGTGGCCCGCAGCCGCAGAGAGGAGATAGAAGGTGGAGGATAATAGGACGGTGTGATAAAGTTTCTGATAATAGAGGAGAGAATGGGCGATGAACAAGAGAGTAACTTGATGTCACAGTGTTGGGATACAAAACTAGAGACGGCTGTGAGCCCGGAGAGTAAGTTTGTGTTTGTGAATGTTACTGAAAGCAGCTTAAAGTCAATCATGTAAAACCCACGGCCATAAAATCATCTAACCAGCACTTAGTTCCCTTAGCGCTCCCTGATGTGGGAAATCTGTTTTTGCGCATATTATGATACCAAGGACTAGGTATTTAAATCTTAAGATTATTGCTTGTGTATTGAATTTGGAGTTAGAATTTAAAGGATCAAAATGTTCTTAAGGGACAGTTCACCCCATTATCAAACAAACATATTCTCCTCTTAGCTGTGGTGTTATTTATTTATCCTGATTGTTTTGGTGTGAGTTTGCCGAGTGTTGGAGATATTTGCTGTAGAGATGTCTGCCTTCTCTCAAATATAATGGAACAACATGGCAATCAGCATGTGGTGCCGAGCGCCATCTACTTCCATCATATTGGAGGACAACGCTGAAGGCAGACATCTTTACGGCCAACATCGCCGGCACTCGGCTACTCACGCCAAAACAATCTAGATTGATAAATAGCACTACAGACCAGAGAGAAAAACTGTAGTTTTGATTTCGGGGTGAACTGTCCCTTTAAAGTCATTGCAAAACAGAATTTACAGTGAGGTTCTTTTAATTTTTTTGATTTTTGATTTTTTTTTATTGAGCAAATAAACTGATCTAATAGCAAACGTGAAAGTATTAGCTGAGGAAATTTGTGACAAATCAAAAAAAGTAATTCAGGAACAAGCTTTTGCTGAATCATCGTCAAAACAGAAGCAACATAAGTGTCCCTGCCTTGTAATCTGAATATAGTTTCAAACAAAACGGGCAAATCAGTCGAGTAAAAACGAGACAAAGAGTCAACAGTCATTTCGTGGCCCTGCGAGGTCGTCCTTGCAGGCACAGAGGTGCACTGAGCTAAAGGCTAACAGCAGCATGCTAACATGCTCACAATGACAGTGCAAACATGCTGATGTTTAGCACAAGGCTGTTCGAAAGAGGCTGGCACACACTCTTTGACCTCATGGGAGCTACAGTATGTGTGTATGTGCAATGTAACCAGAGTTACAGCAGACAGTGATAGAAATATAGGAATGGTGTCCGCTCAGTTGCTCTTTGGGTGTGCTATTTTTAGCCTCCTCAGGTGCGCTTGGCCTGACAGAAGTTTTTGTGTACACTCGAATGGATGGCGGCCAATAAAAAGCATTTGTTTATAGTCTTTTGTCAGGGATATTTTCAAAAACTGCAAAATTGTAATTCTCACCAATATTTTTCTAAATATATTGAGCCCAAAACCAGGGCTCTAAAACAGAAGTAGCTAAATGGAATTCATCCATCGCTAACTCTATTCACACCTGTGTTTTCCTATGTGTCAAAATGTATTGTGTTTAAAAAAAAGGGCCTCTTACTTGTGAATGCAGTTTAGTGTTGAAAATCTTCACCCTATAACACCTGAGAGTCCAAAAACGCCTACAAATATGGTTACTTGCATGCATATCATCACCTGTTTGTCTCTTATATTTGTCCATGAAAGCAAAAACCCAGGTGGGTCAGAGCTGAGGACAGCAGCTGTATTTGCACGTGGTTGAGGTTGTTCTCGTACCTGCATCTAAGCCGAGCCTGTGCCTCCTCAAAGTCGTTTCTGAGGAACAGATCCAGGGCAGCCATGCAGTCCTCCAGAGCCAACGACAGGTCTGACCGCGAGCACCTGCAAAACAAACACAGAATTTAGATGAGAAAGGAAAATGAGTGCAGAAAAAACACTATTATTTCATAGAAAAGAAACATTGGTCTCCTAAATAGGCAGTAAGTATATGGGACCTTTTTCACATAATAGGCCTACGTTCAAAAAAGATAAAGCAAATCTAATTTCACCCTATGAAACCTGGATTAACATCATTGTTTTTAGGCGATGTTGAGATGCCTTTCACAAGTATTCAAACCTTTGAACCCTAAGAAAATTGGTTTGATTTCTTTCGGGAAAAAAATGGGAAAAAGGTAGCAATTTAGCAAGAAATGCTGCGCAAATTACAAGAAATTGGTCAATTTTAAAAATTGATAAAAAATAAGCTAAGGCATGTCCAGAGATTATTGCAGTGACTTCAATGTCACCACCTAAAATGAGGCTATAACACTACAATCTGTTGCAAGTTGAAGTCGATAGTCGAGTCTGTATTCCTGACAACCAATCAAATGCATCTAGTGCATCTACTCTGGAAAATAATGCCCACAGCTATCTGTTGTTTGCATGACAAGTTTATGAGCTTTACAAGCATCTATAGAGGAGCTACATCAGTTGCCACAGCGCCATTAGCAAAGACTTATATTATATATATATATAAAATATTGCCTTGTTGCTTTGAACTACCTTGTTTGTTTTAGCTCATTAAAATAAAGTACAATAGCTCAAAATTTTGTGACCAGAGAGTCAATGGCATAAAGTTGTTGTGTCCATTAGTTTTGCTCTGGACGGAGGCGGAGATATTCATACCTGCAAAAACTTCTATCAACAGTAAATCAGCTGATTGGAAATGGAAATGGCAGCTACAAAGTTGTTAAAGCACGTTCCACAACACAAACACTACAGAAAAGTACTACATTAAGTAAAAAAATACTGATGAAAAGATCATTCTGCTCGGTTCACTGTGTCCGCTGCCATGTTGCTGGGAAGACAGGTGTTTTTATTATGTCTACGTTTCAGACTTAGTATAATTGACTGTAGCATAAAGCCATGTCTAATGCCCCCTACAACATCTGAATTCTCATTTAGCCACTTTTTAGCATTTGGCTTTTTTGAGATGCATAAAAGCTTCAAAGTTGGTGTTTACTGACGTATTTTATGTTGTGAAAATCTCTTAAGCTTGCTTTAAACACAGACCGTATTTCAGACATCTAACCAAAACCCTACTGACTTCAAGTGAAGAGGAGTGCAAAAATGCTAACTCATTTCCAGGTTTTAAGACTTAAGATTGCTGCAGCTCTCATTTGCCTCTTAGACTCAACAGTTCTGCAGCAAACATTAGACGAAGGCAGAATAATAGAGAGCAGAAACTGAGCAAACACAACTAAGACTAATGTGTATAACAGCAGTGACTAATAGACAGCATTCACTTTACATTCCTGGCCATTAGAAACACAGAGGAACTATAGACTATATGTCACACACACATGCACAAACACACCCCACCACCACCACAAAGGAGCACACACACTGGTGCAGCTCTGGCTAATGACATGTGGGTGACTGCTGCGTTCACCATATGACCAGCAGCAAGCTGAACTTCCTGTTAACAGCACGAGATTCACAGCAATGACTGCTGTGAGACAAACAGGTATGTTCAGTATAAATGAGTCTTTAGGTTTTTTAGATGTCTAAGTAAATAAAGTTTTGGGTGTTCTGATAAAACTGACAAAAAAAACCCCAAAAAAACTCAATAACAGGAAATTGTTTTCCACCCCAAAGTTATGTGGGACATCCAGTATTGTGTTGTAAATGTTGAATGTATATTTAACATACAATGCACATATTCTCCATGTTCTTATTTCTATTGATATATATATTTTATATATATATTGTTTTTATATTTTACTTTTTTTAAATATTTTTCATACTTTCATACTAATATGAAATAATATAAATAATACATATCGTACTAATAAACTTAATTTACACTGAGATGTTTTACAACTGAATAAAACAATGAGACATAAAGGGATCAATAACACAGACATTAATAATAAAGCCAGGAGAATATTACGACAAGGTAGAATACTGTTTATGTGTTATGTTATTGATTTCAAGGACAGTGCTGTCGAGTCACATGTCCTCCCCCAGTAGCCACTGACTAAATCCAACCAATCTAACCAGAGCTTCCTCATTCTGTGTCGCAACACTTCTTTATGAATGTAGGTGCAGCGACTGCCTTCTGTACTTTTTACTTTAAACAACAAGCTTACAGAAGAACCAGCACACTGTCAGCCATGTGTTTAACCACAGCTATTAACATCAGGTTTGTGCTGGTTACTAAATTTAGCAATCGTCTCACCGTTATGTGCTGACTCTGCATTGAGTGCATCCGTCCTCTGGAGCTTCACTTAAACTTTGTGTCAAAAATACATGCCAATCTTGATTCAGATCCTAACCTAGAGGTAATTCTGATCTAAATAATAATAATAATGATAAAAAGTCTTATTCTCTCATATATATATATATATATATATATATATATATATATATATATATATATATATATATATATGTGTGTGTGTGTGTGTGTGTGTGTGTGTATATATATATACACACACACACACATATATATATACACTTATATCACATTATTCACTCTTCTTAAAATGATTACAGGAGTCTAATCACCTATTGGATTCAAGCATAACCTTATAAATAATAAAAGTCATTAATTGTTAATGGTATTGTTTGATTCCCATTAATACTGTATTGCTGTGTTATTGTCTAATTACCTGTAAGATTCAATAAGTCATTGCCATATTAATAGGATTGATTTAAATATGTCTTGGTGAGCTCACTTAAAGACAGAGAAAAGTAAAATGTTTTAAAGCTATTCACTCATAAAGTACACAATGCATTAAATATATACTTCACAACAGGATTTTCCTAAAAAAACAAGGTATAGACCCATACAGAAGTAATTCCTCATAATCATCACTTACAACCCAATAGAAGTGTGTGACGGTATATTTTTCTGCAGAGATTCTGCCCTCTGTTTTTATTTCCCTATTTTCTGTGCTCGGGGCGTTTGTGGGCGTGTACCCCCACAGCGCTCAGGTGAGGTTGTGGTTTTATAAAAAGGTCACAAACAGGTGCCAGACCATAAGCAGAAGGCATCCAAGAGATAGAGCATCGAAAAAAATGCAATGCAAATGAAGTGAAATGCCAAACGAGAGTGAATCTGGGGTTGGCTTTTACTTTCAATTTCTCTGGCGAGTGTGTTTACACAGTAACCAACAATCCTGCATATGCCCTTCAGTTCATCATAAAAGCATAACACAAACGGGAAGATAAAATCAAAGAAATATGAGCACCATAGACGGAACACTAGCATCTGAGGGGAAATTAGCAGCAGCAGTAATAGACACACTAGATAAAGTGCTTCAAGTGCATTTCAAACACCTGCCCTGTTTCACAGTTATTTAAACTGCCATGTGGCCTGCTGTGCTCTGTTTGTAATAATGAGGAGGCGGGAAAATTCAGGATACGTATTGTTTTGGAACTTGGATGTAGCTCATGACGACATGGGTGTAAATTAAAGACATTTATACCATGAATTGACTGAATGGAAAATTCTGCAGAATGCAGGATATAAAGTGTTTGACTCTCAAAATTTTCAGGCAGAGGACTCCGAATCCCCATGTTTCATATGTGTCCCCCAACTAATTTTGAATTGAAACCTATATCTCGAACCTAAATTTAAATTTAAAAAAAATTTTTTTTTTAAAAACTCCTGATGCTTAAACTGTTTAGCTTGAGGGGCTAATAATCATCAGAAATCCAACATAAGTTGCTACGTTAGCAGACAGTGATAATGAGAGTGAGCAATCAGTGTCTTCCTTATGGCTGAAAACTGACTCAACTGGTTCCAACTGACGGGGAAACAAGATTTTGGCAGGTTTGCACCATGGAAACAATCTGAGGCCCGAGGACACGGAAAAGAAACAAGCTCCCTGTCAGTGAGTGAAGATCATATAGGCATAAAATGGGATGAAAGGGACACGTCCCCATCAATATTTATGTACATTTGTGCCCCCCAATAAAGACTTGAAAGAAGCGGAGGACGTTTATTTTGACAAAAGTGAAGGCATTGCCACCATAAATTGTTGCAGAAAAGGTGCAAAAAATTAAGTGTTTGCTGTTTAAAATCCTTTGGGGGAAGTCCCCAAATCCCCTAAGTCATGTGTCCTCCATAATTTTAAAACAAACCTACACGTTTAGCAAAGATTATCACACAGTACAAGACAATTTACTCTAAATTGACTTTCTTCTATTGAGGTAAAAGTAATCATAACTTTAAAGTATCTATTTAGCTAATGCAGTAGGAATTAAAGTCTGTATGAATTCCTTGCAAAGTAAAACGGATTTGTGCAATAAATTGAAAAATCATTGTGCCATAAAGCAGCCAAACACTGCAACACAGCACAATAATAGAGCACACTTTTGCTTATTTGCCGAGGGAATATTTGACTATTGTACTGAAGAAAGAAAAGGCATGACGACCAGCACAATGAGGTTTGTCTCCTGGATTCAGTATGTGCATACCATGCATTGTCCCAATAATCGAATTCAACTTCAAGTCAGCTGAAATTCTGGGTTGATTTCTCTGGAGAACAACTTGTACAATGATGATCATTATCAGCGAGCCACACACACACACACACACACACACACACACACACACACACACACACACACACACACACACACACACAGATTAAAAATCACTTAGTACGCAAACACTATTCATACACTAACCACCCATGCATGTGCTCATAATGCACACACATACATTCACACTCCTCCAAGAGTGACGAAGCATAAGTTTATCGACTGCGGTCCACAGAGCTTTCACCACACTTGTTCCAGCTGGTATAATTTGTTTTTCGTAGGCCTTACGGCGTTGAGCTGTGACACAAAAGAGCCGAGCTGCTCCTATAACACACCGAGCGAGTTTGTTCACATGCCTAAGTGTCACAGCTAGAACACACACACACATACACACACACACAAATCAATTACAGGACATCTGATGAGGCAAAGTGAATGACACACGGCATCCAAACATGCAGCACGTATCTTACCCATTTGACAGTGTCTCTTCCTCTCCTGACATTTTCATTTGGCAAAAGTGTGTGTGTGTGTGTGTGTGTGTGTGTGTGTGGGAGAGATAGAGAGAGAGAAAGTGAGAGAGAGAGAGAGAAAGAAAACCGCAGAAGTCAGTGTGAGGCTGAGGCCTTTCCAGCAGTGCAGTGTGATGGTCTACGTCTTTTTCTGTAGCAGCAGCAGCAGCAACAAGAGCAGAAGCAGCAGCAGAAGGGCAGTCGGGTGAAAGAGAGAGAGAGAGAGGGAAGATTGAAGGAGACACTGAGGGAGGGAGAGAGGGAGGGAGGGAGGAGGAGGAAGAGGGACGTAGCAGCAACAGCAGATCTTAATAAGATTGGGATGACTATCACACATGAGGGAAGAAAACACAGTCTGTCTGTGCTGCCTCTAACTCACATTCATACATGCAAAAGGCCTGTCCCACCTCTTCCGATCATCCTTCATGCTACACACTGCAGTCTCTGCTGATTGGTTAATGCAAATACTGGGGGCGGGACTAAAACCCCACAATTCATGGCCTTAGGATTTCTTAAAGATGTGAAACAACAAAAAGGAAAAGAAATCAAAAAGAGAGTGGGAGCTAAAACACGAACGGGCTACAAGTAATTAATTCCTCCCCGACACAAAACTTTGTGTTCCTTAAGGTGGAAGAGGGAGAGTGATGCTTAAAAGATGGAAGAAGAGAGAGCTGGTGCGTAGTGAGACTCTGAACCGGTCCAGTCTGCTGCAGTGGCAGAGACTGAACACTGCAGCGACCAGAGAGTCCAGAAATAGAAGACAAATACGCAGTACAGCAGCTCGTACTGTGGATGCATGTGATGTAAAATCATGAATGAAACATTGGCACACCGACATGTTGCCATAAACTGCAGCTCAATGTTCTCCTATAAAATGTGAATGAATGTTTGAAGATTTTTTTTTAATGCATTTGGACATGACACAGCAGGAAAAACGCAGGAGTAAATAGTAATATTTCCCACACCTGAGTGTTTCCTGCTGTGACAAATCAAAATGTCTGCTGAGAAAAAGGCTCCGTTATTGAATGTCAGAAAAGTGCTAAGATCATAAATCTTTTGGAAAAGTGGCAAGCGAGATAATAGATACACTCTGGTTTGACCAAAGCATGTGAAAACACTGAGAACAAAAGAGCCAATTTTTGTGTTCAATCAGCCCATCTGAGTCTTATTTTGTGTAATGAAAATCTTTTGTAAAAAAAAAAAACCCACTCTGCTCAAGAGATTTTTAAGTCTAGACAAATTAAATAGCTTTTATTATTCTCATAAAAATGCCTGGTTTATCACCTACATTAATGCCTCAACTAATCTCAGTTAATTTCAGGTCCAGGTCCGGTGTGCAGGATTTAGAGGGATATATTGGCAGGAATGATATATAATAGTATGTTTTCTTCAGGGTATAATCACCTAAAAATAAGAATTGTTTCTGTTTCCTTAAAATGAAACGTTTAAATCTACACAGGAAGCCGGTTCTCGTACATCATGTTGCACTGCTATCTTTCTACAGTAGCCCAGAATGGACAAACCAAGCACTGGCTTTTTACGACCATTCACGATTTTGAATCGACCACTGCAGAAAGCAGCCCCTCGTTGAAGAGAGCATCGGCAAAACACTGATTCTTTTAACCTTAAACTGCTTTATTCAGTCTTTTTACAGGTTAAATCACCTGATCAATTTGTTTTTGACAGCAAGAGACCTCTGTGGATAGTTTGGCGCCCAGCAAAAACCTTCTGAACAAGAAGCATTTAAGATATTCTAACTAGGAGGTGACGCTCGGCACATGGGAGAAGGTTGCAATCCTCGCTGCTATATACTGCTAAATCCCCTTAAACTGTACACACTGTTACTTTAACTGTTTGGTCTGCAAAACGTCAGAAAATAGTAAAAAGATAAAATGCCTGTAAAGCTCAAGGTCATGTCTTCAGATTTTTTTGTCCAGCTAACAGAGGATATTGAAGTTAACAATCACATGAAACAAAGAAACGCAAAAAAATCTCTTAAGAGAAGCTAAAACAAGAAAATGTTTGTTGTTTTTGCTTCATAAATTACTTAAATGAGTAGCTGATGATTAAAATTGTTGCCAATTTTCTGTCAACAGACTAATTAAATTATCATCTCATTATTTCAGCTCTTAATTGGCAACCAGTGGGTTTGAATCATCTCGGTAGACACTTGAACATCCTCAAGAGTACACAAATGACTTGCAAGACAATATCAACCCCAAACATGAAATCCTCTGCTGATGGAAAATATCATTTCTCTCAATGGAGTCCGAGGAAAAATTAAAGGTACCATGGCATGTCGCTATGGTGTGCGCGTGCGCGCGCACACACACACACACACACACACACACACACACACACACACACACACACACACAATTAGTAACACTGATGACATCAAGAGAGCATAAAGATCACACTCGTGACTACTGGGTCTAAGTGCTCATCACGGTTGACATATTTTTGTCCCACATTTTAGCCCATAAAAACACAATCATAATGGCCAGCACAGACACATGATGGGAATTCTATTTATCTTTATAGAGAGTAGTAAAAAAAAAAAAAAACGCTTAATTGCTGCTTTCATCTCTCTCATGTGTGCTGTGAGGAGCAGAGATGGTCACGGGTTTGTGGCGAAGATAATTAGATTGGATATGCTGCTGCTGTCCTCTTGTTGGAGAGTTGGATTTGACGTAAAAATAAACTAGAAATGTTGACACAACTTAGGCTTTTGACTTAATATAATAATATGCAAATCTTTAATGCTTTTATGCACCGAAAAGTATCTACTTAGAATAATGCAACACAAATTAAAGGAATACTTTACCCCCCAAATTAATATTTGTATGGTGGTTACTCACCCCGTGTTACATTGAACTTGGGGGGAAAACTTTAATTTTTTAATATGCCCCGACTGTGAACAAGAATCCAAAAACTGAGATTTTTTTTGATTTATTGACGTCCTGGGGGTTCGTGTTTAACGTCAGCAAAACTAACTAACTAACAACTCTCACAGTACAGCGTGCTACTCTTCCAGGCATTAAACTGTTTTTCTGGAAAAGTTTTAAATAGTAACATTTGAACAAAAAAAATAAGGGAAGTACTGAGCATACTACAGGATAAATGAGACTTGGACTCTACTGCACGAGTTGTGTGAGAGTTTGTAAACAGATATTTTGATATAGTTTTGCTGTTCGTTGGTCCCCCATCATTTAAATTCATCCAGTTTTCTCCATTGTTTGATTTTTGGAGCCAGTAGCTGGTTAGTTAAGGATATAACAAGTAAATTAGTGAGTGCTACGGGTGCTGGTCGGCAAATTTTGAAAGCACTGAACAGAGCAGGTTTACTGTTTCCCTGTTTCCAGTCTTCATGCTTCATGTCTCCTGTCTGCGGCGACCGCTATCTATGACAAAAAAGCTGCTAAGAGGCCGAGAATGCTGCTAACTGTGCCACATTCAAAGAAATCCATAATCAAGTCCAGATCTGTTTAGTGGTGTTTATTACATAAAAAGACCTATAACTGGAATAAGCAAAATGAGATGAAACGAGACGATGTGGTGTTACTTGATATTATTTGATGTAACGAGACAGCCAAAGCCAAAAACTCATTGTCTAAGTGCCGCCACACCACTGAATAAACTGGTGAAGTAATATGAAACCACACCTCTGTGCCAATTACATTTACCGGAAGAGAAAAAAAAAAAAGAAGGAAAAAAAAAAGTGTGTGCAGCCTAAACAAAAAATAACACGGGCTAAATACACACTCCTAAAATAGCTTCATATTTAAAATACAGATATAGAAGGGGTATCAATCTTCACAGCTAACTCTCAACAAGAATATGAACTGGGGTGTCGGTGGCTCAGTGGATAAAGCAGGCTGTGTCCTTGCTGCAGCGGCGGCGGGTTCGATTTCGGTTTGCGGCCCTTTGTTGCATGTCTTCCCCTCTCTCTCCCCCTTTCACGCTAGCAATCTCCTGTCCTATCTAATAAAGGCAAAAATGCCAAAAAAAATCTTTGAAAAAAACGTTTTCAGAATGAACTGCGGCGATCATCCGTGCTTTTCTCCTTCAGTGTTCTCCCTCAGATCCAAACAGATGCAGCTATCCTCCCCCTCAGGCTAACAATAAATCCCTTGCATGCCTGGACAGAGAATAAGAACTAAACTATTGAATAAGCAGCCTATTCGCATTCATCCAGTCATAACTTGACAGAGAGAGCTGAAAGGTCATTCTCAGTTCCCCTCTGTCTTTTTGATGTGTGACCATTTGAGGGCCTTTACTTCAACATGTCACTGATGTGTCGAGAAGTCGTTTACGTCAGCTGTAATATACAAATCAGCGGCTCACTCTCATACAGGATTGCAAAACAGTAAAAAAAATAACAGCACTGTGGGAACTTCCCAAGAAGATTTTTTTTTTCAAATGGCGCAACATCAGCAGGTTTCTCCACATTTTTTGTGTTGTTGCGATCTAAACCAAAGTGTTACTTTATTATCAGACAGAGTTCACTGTCTGGTCTTACCCATTTGATGGATTCGTTGATTGCAGAGCATCTTTGTTGTCAGGTAGCTGTAACCTGAAACACAGGAACAAAATCAAGGCTGTTTTTGAGGGAAAAAAAAGGAAAATCTCAAGGGATGAAAACCCGGCTGAAAGGCCAGCTATTGTTTGAGGAACATGATCGTGAGAGCCATAGAAACGCGGACACTGATATATGTGGACACTCCCAGGCTACTCATTTCTTTTCAATGACGAATGAGGACATTTCTTGGGATATTAACTTGGCAGTTTTGGGAAAAAATCTCTATGAAATTGCTCTCATGTGAGGACAGATATTGGGGAATGTTTTAATGAACTCATATTGAGGTTTCTAGAAAGATTATTTACTCAATCTTTTTTGTTTACTTACCTTGATATACGTCCAACATTGGTTTTAAATTCAAACACACTCACCTGAAGTCTGTAATGATGGGATCCAATTCTGGGCTGTTTATGACTGATAACCTGGGAAAAGAAATAAAGGCCGGTCTCTGTATGATAGCATGTCTAGGAGCTAAAATGCTAACAGCTAAACTGTATCATTACAGTCTGATTAACTGTTTTATCAGCACCGCGAGTGTTCACAGGGTTTGTTTTCTTTGTGACACTGCTGATTGTTGCTGTGAATAAATGACGGTGCACAATGTGAACATACCGGCTTGGGGACTCTGGGCCATCAGGGATGTCTTGCGCCTGCACAGCATCCCTGTGAGGAGGTCAAAGGTCAACTTAGAGAGGATATAAGAATAGATCTCATGGTGGTGAGAGGAGGAGGTATGCTCACACACTGGAAGTTCGATCTTAAGATCTGAGGAGGACTCAGAAGTTCATACAGATATTTCAAAATAAAACTGTTACCAGCATACAAGCTACATGTGATGAATAAGAAGAAAACACATTTAAAAGAACAGTTCAGCCCAAAATAACACACACATATTGTTCCACTCACCTGTAGTGCTTTTTATCAGTCTAGACTGTTTGGCTGTTGGAGATATCGGCTGTAGAGATGTGTGCCTTCTCTCCAATATAATAAAACCAGATGGCACTCTGCTTCTGGTGCTGGAGGCACCAAAAAATACATTTGAAAAACTCAGCAGCAGTGTCTCTTTCCAGAAATCATGACCTGGTTAATCATGATAGTCCACAGACCTCATTGTGAGCAGTTTCATGTAGGAAGTATGTCTTTCTAACGAACTACACCCGCAAACCACATCACAGTGCAGAACGGAGCGTGCATCTTCTCATGAACGACAGGCCCGTGTATGAGATGTAAACATTAATGGGGTCAACCTCGGCTGAGCTGTAATGTAATTTATCTCAGTGGTACTTTAGATTCACACTTCCTCCTGTGCAGTGATATGGTCGGCAGGTGTAGTTCTTCAGTAGAAAGAAAATAGTCCCGACATGAAACTGCTCACAACGAGGTCTGTGGAGTATCTTGAGAAACTGGGTCATTATTTCTGGAAGGAGACATTGCTGTTGAGTTTTTCAGATGTTTTTTTTTTTCCTTTAAGCACGACAAACCAAGTACCATCTTGTTCCATTATATTGAAGAAAAGGCAGACATCTCCACGCCTGATATCTCAAACACTCTGAAACACACCCAAAAACAATTTAGACTAAAAAAACAGCGCTACACCTAAGATAAAAATATGTACGTTTTGATTTTGGGGTGAACTGTCCCTTTAAGTTAAAAGCTAATAATAAGCTGAAAGTAAAAAACATTCATTACACTCAAAGTGGAATCAAAGTGGCTCTGAGTAATGACGAGACGCCAACAATGACAATGCACATGTCGGCGGAAACACAAGACAACACGTATCAAAGCTATGTTTTGTGCTGTATGCTGAATTGTAATTATTATGATTTTTATGCACAAAAAATCCCTTGTTTATTCTAGTCAGCATAAAATCCCCATTCAGGTCTTTACAATCTTGATTTAAACATATAAATCTCTTTTTTCAATTCTTTGGTTAGAATTAGACCAGTGAGTCCCAACTTCTTCATCTGGTGATCCTCACAGAATCCGTAGGGTGTGAATTATGTATAGTTTTACACAAGAACAAAAAAAAAGCAAAGATTAGCGAGAATTGAAAAGGTAAACATGATTTTGGTGGAGCTAATTTTCCCTACCCAGGTAATGATCTTGCAACACCTTAAAGTAACTCTGAACCCACAGGTTTGGAAACACTTGAGTAGATTATCCCTTCATTAACATATTACATACATTTCAATATTACCCCCAATTTATTTATTTAACTCTATTCTATTTACTCGTTGTAAAATATGACATGGCAAGACTGCAGAGGCAAAAAGTGTATTTTAGGACACTGCTCAGTAAAAGCCTGCCTGATCACATCTTGAAAGTAATGTTGTCAAACAGGCTGCAGACTGGCAACAAAAGACCAAATGAGCGCACTTAGATGGGATTATGATACCAAACTGGTACTCCCTGTTGACTCAAAGTGGTCAAACTTTTATATTACATATAAGATGATCTCATTTCCAATCAAAAACCAACTTTTTTTCCCCTCCCAAAATGGTGAACGACTTTTCTACAGTATAAAAAAAAACAACTTCAAAGATAACATCAGTGTGTGGTAAAGAGGATCTATGCTGGCCCTGAGCACGCTGTGCTCTACTCACTGTGATGACAAGATAAAGTCAGACACTGAAACAGCGCGATTAAACTCCCACTGTTGGCCGCAGTTTGAACACAGACAGGTACAGACAGGGCCGGCATCTGCACTGATTTTCGCAATCTTTCCCCTTCTACTCACTTTTTGCTGTCATTTTTCTTTATGCTTCGTTTCCAGTTGGTGATAAAACTCATCCCACAGCTCTGAGATCCGGTGAAACAGCAGAATATCCCGGAGAGAGGACAGCGGGCATGGATGGACACACGGACAGGAGACAGAGGACAGGAGCAGCTAACACTGACTTCACACCCGTGACCAGCGTGTCTTACTCCTTCCTGACGTGGAAAGGTGTGTTGCTGCTGTCATCGCCATAATAATGACTTTCCTATTTAAATGCGCTGCAATGAAGCTGCTGAAGGTCGCCGTTTCATGGTCCTAAAGCCCTCCAGATTATGACAAGGTTACACAGTTACACACAAAAACTGTCTTATTTCTACAAACAAGCATGTAAAGGAAGTTAGATCACAGTTCCGACCAAACAATTTGGGTATGTATCACTCCGCTTTACAGGTGTCCTGATTACTTTTTTTTCTGGGAGGGGGTTTAAATTAGCCTATGTTTAAGATAAAAGAATATATTACTTGACAAACTTATCAAGAAGGCCAGCTCTGTCCTGGGGTGCCCCCTAGACTCAGTGCAGGTGGTGGGAGAAAGGAGGATGATGGCTAAGCTGTCATCCATGCTGGAGAACGACTCCCACCCCATGCATGACACCCTGACCACCCCGTTACCGCAGGTCCTTCCTCCCTGCTGCAGTCAGACTGTACAACCAGCACTGCTCCCAGTAGACCACACACAACAATAACTGACTGCACTTGTACAGCTTAATACCACAAGTGCAATTTCACTTTCACCCATGCAACTGTGAACATTCTTTATTTAACTGTTGAGTTTCTCTGCGATGTAAATACTGTATATATTGTTTGTTTATGTCGTCCTCTGTGCTTATTTCCTTCATCTTCATCCTGCACGTTTTTGTACTTATTTATTTATTAATATAGTTTATTTTGCACAGTATTATCTTGCTATTTTGCTATCCCTTTGCTGCTGCAATTGTTGGAAATTTCCCCACTGTGTGTCTTATCTTATCTTATATATAAAATATTTGTGTTAATGAATGGTCGTCAGAAAAGGACAAAGGGAAAGAAAAAAAAGGCTGGATATTTTTCTGCAAACACAGGCAACATAGCCTGCTGATTTACCTGTTAACTTATCTGTGCCACACATAGCAGTTAACCTTTTGAAACCTGAGCAAATTGGCTTGATTTCTTAATTGGCACAGGACAATGGGCAAGCTTAGAAGAAATGATAAAAAAAAATATGCTAAAAGTACGACAAAATGACCTTAAAACTGAAAAAGGAAAAGGGTGAAATGACCAAGAAGTGCTTAAAATAATACATTTATTGTCAAATTTACTGATGTACCATAATAATACATAATCATGATAAATAAATAAATAATAAAATAAATATAGTTATTTGGACAATTTTTCATGAAATTAAAAAAAAAATATTTCTCAAAATCTACTTTCTTACAATTTGTGGAACATTTCCTCCCCGACCCCCATGTTTTCAAAGAAATCAAGGCAATTTGCTCAGGTTTCACAGGGTTAACTGTTGAATGAGAAGCTCACTTCAGCATTGTGTGATACCTACTATACTTAGTCTTGTCAAATCTGAACTAGATTATTCCAGAGAGGCTAAAAACTCTTTAAAATGCAGTTTTAGATTTGTGAAACCTTTATACTATTTGGAAAAATGCACATGTAGAAAATGCTGAGCCAGTTACAAACAAAAAACTACAATATGATGTATTAAAACACATCATTTCATATTTGTAAGGAATTTATTCTATTTGTGAAAATGCAAACAGAGAAGGATTTGACTGCGTTGTTTTCATCTGTAGACCAGAACGACCCAGATCCAATTAAAAACCACAAAGTGAACCTACGAACCGAAAACCAACCTCAGCGTCGTCAACCATGAAGCGATTGTCAACAGTCCTACTGGTCACAAACTGAGCGGTAAATGTATGTGACACACAGTAACTGTCCTGCAGTAATTTATAGGCCTAGCTTATACAAAACAGCAAATCCTAGTGCAGAAATTTATGGGGCTTTTTTGTTTGACAACAGTCCAGTCCCAGACCATTTGAAGAACTATTTGTTTTGGCGGAGGCAAATAAATCATAAAATAAACATACAAATCATAATCTGAGGCCCCTTTTTTACAATGCTAATAAATGGCTTTTGTAAAATGGTTGTATGAAAACAATATAACAAGAAAGGGAGTACTTGTACTGAATATCAGCAGGGCTGTTAATATTCATGACCGAACCACAGCCGAATTTATAGTCCTCTTTACATTACAGCCGGCCACAACTCTTCATGTGATTTTGCTTCATTATTAGTTTTGTGTGTAGGATGTAGGGAAAAAATGGAATAAAATATTCCTGACTCCGTTTCATGCGTTTTAAAGCACCTGCAGATAAGAATTGGTTGTTTTTGCATACCTTAGAATCAGCCTTTAAAAGCTAAACAGGTCCTCTTGATCCTCATTAATAAAACTCGCCATGTTGTTTCTACAGGAGCCCAGAACGGACAAACCAAACACTGGTTCTGTGAAGGGCCTTTCAGTTCTCCTACAGGCTTGGTACACAGGAGAGGTGTCAGTTCTGCAACCTCACCACTAGATATCACTAAGGCACTATAAAAAAACATAAAGCCCAAACTGTATAATTCCAAATTTACTCCACCTGCTGATGAAGATCATATGATACAATTGAAAGCTCTAGAACAACTATTAAATAGACCTCCAATGGGCCTATTTCTACAACTGCTGTTGCCAGTGTCAAGGGGAAATTTCAACTTGTCAGTTATTTTACTAAATAATAATAATACTTAGAGGTAAAATTGACTACAAAAGAATTAGTATAAATATTACCAAATTCTAAGACTTTTTTTGTGTACATTTACTAAAGTATTGTGTTATAGTACATTATTTTAAAGATTGCTTTTTGGGCTTTTGCATTTAATACACTACAGTTGAAGAATGACAGGCGGTAGGTGGAGGTACTTTTCTGCTACTTTTGGTTTCTACTCCGTTACATTTCAGAGGCAAACTGTACAATTTACTCTAATATATCTGAAAGCGATAGTTAAAAGGCAAATATCAGATAAAAGTTTTTAAATATCCATATCTCATGTGTCTAACTTCAGTTTGCATAAAATAATATACCTGTATGCAAAGTTGATACACTTCACACTGACCAGCAACATTTAATGCTGCTTAAACATAAATACATCAATTGCCACAATAACAATCCAATACAAAAATACATATAAAAGCATATTTTGTTGATATCACTTATTAATCAGTGGTTAAGGAAGAAGTCAGATTTTTTACTTAAGTAAATGTACCCCTAAAACAATACAAAATTACCCTGTTACAAATCAAAGTCCTGCAGTAAGAGTCTTATACAAGTAAAAGTACCAGTATTTATAGCAGAATATACATGGCTTGTGAGTGTTAAATTATTGTGTGCTATTGGATCTTCAGTACAGATGCATTATTATTATAGGCATAATTTTAATGTTGGTCAGGATGGATCTCATTCCAGTTATTTAATGTGCTGTTTTGGTAGTTTAATCTATAACAGTGCATCATATTCTATCTGCTAATGATGTGTTGCAGGGGCAAAAAAGAGGCGAAAAAAGGAAAATACTCTCCTCTGAAATGTAGTGGAGTTTAAGTTTGAAGTAGCATATGATTGAAAAACTCAAGTTAAGTCAACATGACTACATAAATGTTCTCAATTACGTTCCACAACTGCTTTTACTCAGTTTAAGATTTCAGCACAGGACTTTTTCATAGTGTTGTTTTAATGTGGTACAGCTACTTTTACTCAAGTGCAGGATTCAAAGCGATCTTAAAAAGCCAGTAACATGATTTAATCACAGTAAGAACACACAAACTGCAAAACTACATGTTTAATATTTATTCTGTTTCAATTAAATGCATTACATATTCTGGCCAAACCTCCCAATAATGATTTTTCTTCTTACACGTTAGAAAATACAAAATAAAATACAATTAGCTTGAGTTTAAAAAGCCTTTATGGGTAAGCCTAGAAACATAAGTGGTTCTTGATTTGTAAAATTCGAGAAGTCTGTACAAATGACAATAACGTGTCAGGTGGCCTTTAAACGCGAGAGAGTTAAACTGTGGTATGACAATAGACCGTGAAGGTGAAGAAGAGACGGACGACTCCCGCTCTCTCTTGTATTTACAATAAACGTGAACTGCAATATGAGACGCACTGCGAGCAGGAAGTGCAGCTGCAACCACGGACAGCAAACAGCTTAAACATGAGAAGAGGAAACTGCAACGATGTTTGTTCTTAACAGAGCCGAAAAGAGAGTGTTCAAAATGTTTTGCACCGTTTGGTCACAAATCAGCAAAGAAATGAAAAACAAAGGCTTCCTGTTCTTCAACCAAAATGTCCTTTGTTCAGAAACCTTCTATCACTGTTCAGCACTCAGTGTTTAGCAACTTAAGTTCATTTTCTGGGAGAAAACACAAAATTACCCACAAGGAGAAAAATCAATGGCTGGCCAAGCTTTTGTGCAGGTGTTAACAGATGTGTGGATGCAGTGTAATGAGGAGTGTTTATCCTCAAAATACCAGCAGGTTAAATCCCACAAAGAGCTCACAGAGACAACAAACTGCTGTGCCAAAATACGGAGACACTAATCAACTTTTACTGACTTTGTGTAAAACTTTATAATCCAGTTAGTCTCTATAAAAAAAAAAAAAACAGTGGCTCTCGTTGGGCATGGTCTGAAAATTGTGAAATGGATATAGACTACTTTAGGAAGTTAATCATTTTTAATATGGCTATCATTAAAAGAAAAATGCATATTCAGCAAGACACTGCTTTAGGAAAGCTACTGTATGCCTAACCCTGGATTATTCCAGATTACCAATATTTTTGACCCTTTGCAATTGTTTCTCACTTTTTAGGTTTTAGTCCTTTAGTGTTTTGTAGGCTTGTTGTGTCTTTAACTTGTTTTTGTGTTATTCTTTTTACAGCTGCTTGGCCCATCGTTTTCCTTCAACATTAATAAAATTGATATAATCTAACTTTTAAAGGGACCCCAAATACAAATATTTTCCTTTTACCTGTAGTGCTATTTATCAGTTGGTTGTTTTGGTGTGAGTCGTGAGTGTTGGAGATATCGGCCGTAGAGATGTCTGTCTCACAGCGCAGAGGAAAGCATGCATCTTCCTCCTGCTGTGATACGGTGGGCAGGTGTAGTTCGGTAGAAAGAAAATAGTTCCTAATTGAAACTGCTCACATCAAGGTCTGTGGATTATTTTGAGTAACCTGGTCATGGTTTCTGGAAAGTGACATTGTTGTTGAGTTTTTCAAACATTTTTTGGGGGAGATTTGAGAACAACAAGCTGAATGACATCTAGTTGAATAATATAGGTGAGAAGGTAGACATCTCTGAGACTGATATCTCCAAAACTCAGAACTCACAACAAGTATTTTTGATTTTGGGGTGAACATGAGTATGTTCGGGCTGATAAAGTGGGTATAAATTAGTTTTTTTACACACATATATTCATCCACAACTACCCAGTTTCTATTTTTTGACTAAAATTTGTTTGTTAATGTCCAACCTCAGCCAGCCAAGTATCAGCAAAATAATATTCTTTAATTTGAGGCCACATTTATAAAATGTCCAGAAGTGAGATTTCCATAACAACTGAACATTTTTTTTTAGGTATCTGGTGTTGAATTTTCTCTAAAAAAAGCAGTTCTGGTTTTGTAGTGTGCCTTAAAATATATTTCTAATGAATACAAAATCATCACATTTAATAGCTGTAGTTTCATTCCTTTCAGTATCTCTGAAAAAATAAACTTTGACACAACAGATGCTGGGAAAAGCAATGCATTATAGAAATGTAACTAGAAGCTGAATGGTGTTGAAATTTAAGATAAATCTGCACATGCATTTCACATATCAGAGGACCGGTAACTTCCAGTTAAACAAGTAGAAATGTTGAATTCTGTCACCCTGTCCTGAACAATATATATTTTTTAAATCTCATCGGCCTCCTGCAGGACTAGAAAAGTACACTCCATTTCAAAAAGACCAACTTGCACTCTTAAATTTTGTTACAGTGCCTCTTTTTTTCCCTCAGCTTACTGTCTTGAAACTACACGCACTTGAAGATTCAGTTTCAGAAAATTAACCGAGAGCTGAAAAGAAATTAGGGAGATTTTTTTTGGCTCTACAAAATTAGCAAGTCTATTTCTAATCAAAGAAATCTCATGAAATTCTCAGTATAACGTCAGAAGCTAGAGTGAGTGGAGTTTTAATAAAGTGTAGCATTAGTGGATAAAGACAGGACTTCTGACAAAGGCCATTTCGACCTAGTTTTGAGTACGTTAAATAAATTACAATCTTGAGAGTTAATGTGGCGTTTGTAACCTGGTGTTGAAATCAACGGAGCAATCTCTAAATCCATATTCACCACACGTCACTTTCAATAATCCATTCTTCAGAACTCCATCTTGGTCCTCCAAAACGAGACCAACAGGATGAAAAAAAAAACAAAAACACAATACTGCAACGCCAGTGAACGGTGATCAGAGTCTGGGGAGAAGAAAGATTCAGAGGTGGGTTTATTCTAAGAAAGTCTCTTCATGGGGTCAGCAGGTGCTGCTGAATCAGTCCTTTATAGTCCCCACTTTGCTTTGGTGCTTTCTGGGCTGGGCCAGGCTGTGCTGTGCCGTGCCGAGCCAGGTCAGTGGAGGAGGGGAGGAGGGGAGGAGGGGGAGACGGGCTCCTCAGGAGAGTTCAGACTTGCTGAGTGCGATGGCCAGCTCCAGGTCCTCTTGTTCCTGCTGGGTGAGCCTGGCAAGTCGCTCTTTTTCCTCTCGCTCGCTCTCGCGCTTTGCCCACTCTATCATGTCTTCCTCTGTTGGATACTGCTCCGTGAACACAGAAAACACACAACCATCACACACACACAGGGGAAGGAACGAATGCAAAGAAATAAGGGGGGAAAGGAGACAAACAGACAAACACATACACAGTTAACAGATTCTCAAGGATAAAATAAGTTATTCTTAGAGCTTGTCAATGATATTATTGATATTGGCCAGATATTTATCGGCTTCTGCTGAAAAAAAACAAAATCTATCATATGTCGTGTACTCATATCATATTGAGAAACTACTGTATGTTAAAGTTAGACATCTCAACATTACCTCTAATTTATTTTTGAGGTTCAGGTTTCTTTGCTGTAATTTCTTGTTTTTTTTTAAGATTATTTTTTAAGCGCTCTTTTCAGGAAACTTAGAGGAAATGAGAGGACAGAGAATGATGGGATGGACATGCAACACAGGTCCCAGCTGGATTCAAACCAGGGATGTTTTAGTTTACATGGTACCAGATGCGGACTGTTACTTAGTACATTTACTCAAGTACAGTACTTAAGTACAAATTTCAGGTACTTTAGTATTTTCTTTTCATCCCACTTTTTACTTTTACTCTGCTACATTTCAGAGCGAAATATTGTACTTTTCACTTCACTACATTTAACTGACAGCTTTAGTTATTACTTAGGTAACAAATTAAAATTTATTACAAAAAAAACATAAGAAGGCTGTATAAAATATTATATTTTGTTACAAATGTAACTACCCTACCAAACCTAAAACTACATTTTTTATTAAGAGTGGTTCACTGAAATTATATTATTTTTGTTTACTTTTATATTGTATTTATTGTAAATTGTATTCTTTTATATTTGATCTGTTATATATATTAATGTTGTTGTTAGTGGTAGTATTTGTATTCCTCGCTCTAAAATCATTTTAATTATCCATTTCACGCCACTCTTTAATCTAGTTTTATTTTACTATACTTTACTACAATTACTGCAAATATAGCTTTCAAATCTTTTTCTTTTTTTTTTTTACATCTTATATTTTTTATTGTCTTGTGCATTATTCTTAAATTGTTTTTGTCTTTTTGGTTGTTTTCACAGTCTACACTTTTTCTGTCTTACTATGGGAAGGCATTCTGAACTGCACTAACCTCGATGAAAGTTGCTGTACAAATAAAGTTTGATTGATTGATTGATTGATTGATTGATTGCTAAAAATGTGAGTCTTTGCCCCTCAGGTGTGTGTCATTGCACATGTTAAAGAATGTGATCAGGGCCTCGTATGGGATAGCAGTGTTAAAGATGAGATCTCATTGAGGAATAAAGGGGAGCTGTGTCACTGAAAACACATTTTTTGGTTCATGACAACAAAAAGCTTTCAAGATACGCAGAACACCGATTAAGACAGTTAATCATTACAGACGGGACATGCACGGTGCCAACAGGTTCATTATTCTCAATGACTGACAGACAGAAGCATCACAGGTCATCCAGTGTGACCCCCCCCCCCATGCACGTGAAAGTAGGCAGAGATGACGACGTTCACTAGCGGCAGGTATTTTATGAGCTGATGATTTCGGAGGAGAGCGACGCAGAACATGCACGATGAGAACATTTAAGAAACATATAATGAATTTAGTAGAGAACATGCATTTATTACTTGTAGGTGGTACTTCCCACTGCTGCTTTTCAATATGAATGAAATCAGACATCAACAGGTACTTAGCAAGAGGAATGCTGTGTCTAATTGCTAAAAAAAAGAAACCCCTCACATATCTTCTTGTCTTTATTTCCAGGTACTGGTGATTTGAAGTACTTGAAAGGACCATACTGGTGTTTTGCATATTTTAGCCCATTTAGTACAAATTCTTTACATTTTTAACCTTTTTTCCAAAGCAGTGTTAGATCATTGGAAGCATTTTACCTGCTTTCAATGTGGCTGGTACAGTATCAAAATATATAAATATGAACTTGCATAGCAATACAACATGGTTGAGATTAAACACCAATAAAGGGAAACTTTTGTTTTTTCCCATGTTTGTGTCTGGGTGACTAAAGGAGACAGCTGTTTTTGAACCTGATCAAGTATTGAAAGAGATGACGCCAGCTGAGCGATCTAGGGGCAATTGTGCTCTTTTCAATTTACGTCCATTATAAGCACCTGGTCTTTGCCACTGACATGCTCAGATTGTCATGAACCCTTTTTACATAGAGATGGCCGTTCAGCAGGACAGCGACATTCATATCATATAGCATATATCATATAGCATATCATATCATATAGACATATCATATAGCAAACAAGCTAACAGCGTTAACGACAAATCGCAAATGTGAAACAACACTTTTTGTAGACACTCGATATCAAACAAAAGCAGGAAACTGCAGCGAATTAACTTGATGTGCGCTATAATCTAACCACCTCTAAGCAGAAGAGCAATCTCTCTCTCTGTTTTCCAATATCTCCTCCATGCCACAGCTGCTTTAATCAAAGACTAGCATGAAAGTCACGAGCGCTCACTCTGCAGTAAAATGTCCCCAGAGGCAAACTGCACAGCACACTGACCAGCAAAAAAACTCCAAACAACTGCTTGACTTGCAGCAATCTAAATCGACTGGGAGTCTCCAACTGATGATTCTAATCTCTGACTTTAAAGAGACAGTCCTCCTCCAAAGTCCCTTCTTTATACTGCTTTGTATTTTTACACAGAGCCAAACAACGGTGGCAACATGCTGCTCGAGTATGTGATCATAGACAGCATGCCAGCATTGTGGAAACAAGAGGCGTGACAGGAAGTTTCACACAACAGCGCCTTCTTCTCATGTGACATGTAACGTGTCAGCAGCACTTTCTAAACAATAATAAAATAACATGGCAATGTGGGTAAGGAGCCCCCAGGCCTCACTGTTTTTGTTTTTTTTCAAGTTGTGGACAATTTCGGCTACTGTTCTTCTTTAAGTTAGCTTCTAACTGCTGCTAGCTGCTTTTGAAATCTCCCACCGGTGGGTCAAAAACATAACTCGTTGTCAAAACTTCACAAATGTCATGCCAGATGTCCTTTTTACGCAGATCTAAATGCAGAGCTGTTACTACCTCTCTTCACTTACTTAAAAGTGAGACAACTCTGTCCCCCCATTCCAAAATCATACCTTTTATACAGAACAGCTAGACTGCATTACAACATGATATTTCCGCCTTGAACCTGCAGTCTAAATGGGGCTTTTTAAAGTGTCTGACAATATTAAGGAAAGGGCACGGCAGAGAAACTGAATGTTTTTCCTTAACCTTTCGCTAAGCTGTGTGTTACTGTGAACAAATCTTACTCACAAGAAATCTAGTTCTGAAATCTTGTGAAAGGTGACAACGCTGGAACGCTAATGAGTGTTGGTGAGAGGAGTGCTAGAGTTTGTTGTCTTGAAGAAAGCGTTGCCTATTGGTATTTGAAAGATTTTCAGAGTTGTGGCCAAGTATTTAGCTGTTTCTGACAATGAGACTCCCCTAAACAAGACAGTAACAAAAAGCTAGAGAGGTAAAGTAAGGAAGAACTTTTCAGCATCTTTGTAGGGTCTTTTCTGTAAAGTTCTCAGATTAATTTATGATAATAATCTGAGCCTGTCAGTGGCAAAAAAAACATTTTCAATGGATGTAAATTGACAGTGCGCAATTGCCCGTAGGGATTATATTGCAGCAGCTGCAGTGATCACGCTCAATACTGGACCAGTTTGAAAAATTGTTATGTCCATCAGTCACTTTGACTCAAAAACATGGAAAAATAAGAAACAGGTTGTAAAATACAAACGTTTCCCTTTAAAGTTACTAAGGTGCAAATTTGAGGAATCAGTCCGTGTTACGATGGCACAGCAATGCAGAAAATACTTCTTGGAAGGTACGACATAAACGAAAATTTAAAGAATGCTTTGGAAAGTGGCAGCCAAAACATAAAAGTATTCACAACTTGTGGTAAATGAACTGAAGATGCAAAAACATTGGTACAGTCCTTTAAAGCTCAGGCATTTGCAGATAGAGGTGTCATGGATGCACATAGAAGCCAGAGATGGTGCCCTTGATTCAATTCTTTATTCAACTTTTTTGACAGTAAAGACACAGACAGAGGGAGAGAGAGAGATAGAGAGAGAGAGAATACAGGCGATCTGTTTCTCCACAACACACTACTGACCAGACAAGGGCTGAACAAACTAATAAATGAAGGGGTGGATGAATGAACAGGTGGATGCATGGATAAATAAATAGCGGCATGTGTAAAGGAAAAAAAAAACCTACAGATTTGAGGGATGGCAGAGGCAGTGGTAAGAGTGAATGAGAGCCAAACACACAGTTAGTTAGTTCGTGCAGGTCAAGGTTCAACATGCGGGAGCTGTCTTGTAATGGGAGAGGCACGAGAATCAATGCTGTCTTTTAATAATAGTCATCCATCCCAAATTCACAGCGTGACAGTTTATTTTTGTACAGCTTTAAGAAAGAGCAGAGAGGATTTTAATGCTGTTACCAATTTATTTCAAATATATTAACAAGGGTTCAAATCATGTTTAGACATACATTGACTAATTTTCCTTTTTTGGCTACTTTGGGTTTTTTTTGTTGTTAGATATATGACTAAGTGCACATATTTTCATGAGTGAGAGGGAAAAGCGGAGCTTCTAAGGAGGCATAGAGGACAGAAAAAAATAAATGGGTGAATAAAAAATAAATACTTCTGCACTATCCCGAGAAACTATTTTGGTCCCTTGCAAAAACTTTTGCAATACCTCGAATTATTGCTTTTATACTCAATATGTCTTTGGGTGAAGATTTGTAGCGATGTGTTTATGTTATGATGCTCTGAACCATACACTGTATATGAAGATGGACGACATGACAATTCCCCAAAAGTGAAGCCAAAACATCTCCATCGCCCCCTGGTGTCTGGCCTCTGTATAGGTCATAAAGCCTGACCCCGCCATGTAGCTAGATGGGAGATGGGCCAAACTAAAACGTCAAAGTACACGCCAAATACATTTTTCCTAAAAATGTTTTCTGTCATTAAAGATAGTTCATATCACGCTAATGTTTGTTAAAATGTTCAGTTTTCTATACAAGTTTGGTTTAATGAGTCATTTGATGCTAAAAAAGGGGATCTGATGACAAGATTGACAGCTGTGTGGGAAAATCAGTATGCTTGCCTTCAATGGCACTGCTTGCGACTGGTCAGAAGGGTATATGGGCGGGAAACTTGATACCGCTATTACATATCTATATATTGATCGCTACCGCAAAGACTCTGACGTCTTATGCGTCATTCATCTTTATATATAGTTTATGCTCTGAACCATTCAAAAATTTTCTGAAGTTTCTGTTTGCAGAGTTGTCCTTATTAAGCATAAGATTAGAAAGAAGACGGTATTTATTAATCACCATACCCCCTGATCGACTACATTCTGCCGAGCTTTTTGCATTTTGTACTGCTGCAGGAGGTGGACATAAAGACACAAAATATTTCACAAAAAATTTTTTTTTTACTTTAATTTTTTTCTTCCCCATGTCCCCTTAGGGACTCTGTATTCTTCTTGGTTAAACAATATAATTGTTTACACCTGGCTCTCAAATGTGAGCAGAAATTATTAAATGCCATATTTCTGTAGTGTAGCTTCACTTCTACACGTTTCCTGTGGAGTGTATGTGAGCAATGACTACAGTTACATGCACAACAATATTCCCCTATTATTCCTAATATGACAATATTCTAAATTTGATTTGGGTCATGTAAACAGCATATTCCATTTAAATATTCAGAATTGATTATTGTTTTCTGAATTTTGCATTTTCTGATTAACATCTGTGGGATATGTGGGTTTTTAACCGTATTTTGCAATGCACAACCTCTTGACTGTTCACGGTTGGCTTTGTGCGTTGTCATGGTTACGTTGTGTACAAACTGACTCCTAGACAGTGTTCAAGGCTGTAGAGATACATGCAGAAAAGCCCTCATTTCTAGTTGGAAGATGGACAGCTGCTTTTCAACATTTTGAAAGACATGGATATCAACAGGTTTTTGGATGAGCACAAATATCGCAGTGCCGACCTTTTTAAGAAGGTGCAGGAAGGAAAGAGGAAGGCTGAGCTTGCATAGTCAGGCAAGTCCAACACTGCTAGGAAATTGAGAAAAAATCCTATTTTGATGTTAAGAAGTAAAATGTCAGGGGGCTCCAGCTGTTCGGCTTTTCCATACTTTGACTCGACAAATGACATATTAGGGCACGTTAACAGGAGTATGCAAGGCTGCATGTGTAAATGGACTATTCATTTTCATTTACCATGTAAAGAGCATAGTACGAATATTGTCTTTATCGGAATAAGGGCAAAAATCTGACTATTTTGTGCATGTAAATATACTCACTGAGTTTGTAAAACAATGATACTTAAAGTTTATAGGTTGAAACATTCTGAAATGTGGTTCTCACCCATGATGGAGCAGGTACTACTATGTGCAGACAGTTTGAATTTAAGGCCAGTTGCTGGTCAGACCCAGAATAAGCACTTTGCGCTGACACAATTTGAAATTTTACCTGAAATGCAATTTCTGTGTATAATGTGCATAAAATCAACAGTTTGCAATACATAACTCTATATCTAACTATGCACATGTGCAGGCTGTGATGTCAGAGTACTGTGTTGGGATGGCTAACAAAAGCCAAATACAAGCAGCCTTTAATCTCTCCATTCACTGCCAAGATTTAGGAGGAATTTGGTCTCATTACGCCAGATGCTTATATTAATTTAATATGTAACAAAACTAATGTCTGTTACAACAAATATGCAGCAGAGTTAGAATATCAATGTATATATTTGCTATAATGATATTTCTGTACATTTCTTCATAAAGTAAGACAGTGCATCTCCAATCAGGAGGTTTAAATTGAGTGCAATCCCAATATAAATCAGTAACAAAAAATAATTATATAAGTATAAAGAATCTTTACATGGCAAAATAAAATAATTGCATTCATAATTAAGAGCTAAAATACACAGAAATAAAAAAAAAATAGAAGATTTAATAGCTTATGTTAGCTTAGCTCAAGAAAACCGAGTTATTAAAAAACAAATGTAGCATGAGGAACCTGTGCTTCTTTGTGACATTTTTACATGAGCTGGTTAGTTCAGTTCTTTGGGAGTATTTAGTGGCAGTAGATGGAGCGATTTTTAAAGCTGGCCTTGTTGGCTTGGTGTTTGTGACTTCAATTTAACAACTTAATGTGATTTAGTAGCAGGAAAAAAGAGAGTGCAGCCAGTGACTACTGAGAGTCAGATGAAGGTGAGGGAGAGGGCGAGAGGGAGGTGCTCACTTTGTCAAAGCTGGCAAATCGGTCAGCTTCCCGTACGTTGTGACGAGGAGGGGAGGAGGGGGCGAAGGGGTCGGCTAAGGGATCCTTGGCAGGCAGGGAAGAGGAGGACGAGAAGTCTCCTGAGGACTGTTGGAGGAAGGGCGCTCGTCGCTGAAAGGAGTCAGAGGACTCTGTTCTGGAGATGGACGATCTCTTACCTGAAAAGACACAAACAGGAAGACACGAAGGTTAAAACAGACACAGATTTAAAAAAAACACACTGTAGAGAGACAAACCAACATGAAGCAGCATATTGAGTATAATACTATCACAGTGTTTATTAAATGTGAATAACATATTCTATTAAAGCAGTCATGTCTTAAGTTCGACCCTGGGGCCATTTGTGACCGATTTCAAACATCCCTCAGCTTGTTTTTCAAAACAGAATTCATAATTAGCGGAAAATTAGTTTATCAAGCAAGATTACTTTGTATTTTTTGTTAATTCACCTCATGATTGCAGGACAATCACACAGTTTGAAGACATGCACCAAGACAGAGCTATGCAGGAAGAGCTACTGTGTTTTCATAGACGGACTGTAGCAAGCAAACAAAAAATTAACAAACAACAACAAATATTTACTGCCAGGTAGCAGACATGGCCATAACAAAGCAGCGCCAAGTCAAGAGCAAGAGCCGCCGTTATCAGAAGTGGTAGACAGTTGAATTATTTTTCATTTAAAGATGAAACAGCTGCTTTTGTGTCAATTGTATGTGATTTTTTAAAAAAAAAGTATAACCCATATGATGCCAGAAGCAGGTGGCTCCCAGGTATTTTCATATAATCTAATATGGCCCCCCATTCAAAAAAGTGTTTTTCTCACATGCCTACATGGTGAACTGAGAATCTAAAGACCTGATGAAAGGGGGCTGCATTTAACAACAGCAAAACTATATCAAAACATTCATTTCAAACTCTCACACTGCTGGTGCAGTGTTATCACAGTCTCATTTATCCAGCCATATGCTCAGTATTTCTTAGACAAATGCATTTTTGCTAAAAGCACAGGCACACTACTGGCCCGTGTATGAGACTGTTTATGCAGAAGTGTTCTAAATTGTGCGGTTTTAGCGAAAATGCATCCTGTTTGGGAAGTACTGAGCGTACGACTACATATATGAGATTTGGATTATACTGCACGAGTTGTGTGAGAGTGTGTAAATGGATGTTTTGATATAGTTTTGCTGTTACTCCTTTACAGCCCCCTTTGAATCCAGTCCAACAAGACTTTCCTCAGTGTTTGTTTATTTCGCATGACTCCAAAGTGAACGAAGAATCCAGTTTTATATTATTATCCAGTAATATAACACAGGGTGAGTCGTAATATACATATGGCCATTTTGTGGGTAATGTATTCCTTTATCACATTCAAAAATGACTGATGACAGCACTAAATGCTGACAGCAGTTACCTTTCCATCGTAAGTACTGACCTGGAGGCGGAGGAGGTGGTCTAGTTGGCGTACCCGTCTTTGGGGGCAGTGCTGGGGGCACATCGGGAGACTGGCTGTCTTCCTGAAACAGGTTCTTATTGTTGATGCCATGAACCTGAAACAGAAGGTTCACATCAAACTAGATACTTACAGTATTATAGTATGCAAAAGTAAAAAAATGACAGGGGGAGTAGCTGGCAGCAAGACAACTGGATCACTTTCAGTTATCTTCAGTTGTCCTCAACAACACCAGAGGACACACTGTGGTTTTGCAGTTATTTTGCTTATTCCACAGTCCGCCATTTCCTTTACTGGAGATAAAAACTTTGGAGGTTTTCATCACTCTTAACATTTCCCAGTGCTCATATGATCAAAAGCAAGAACGCTTGTTTAACTGTGATGTGTTTAAGTCTCCTCGGGAGATTATACCCGGTGGCAGACAAAATTGCACAGTGAATGCGAGGCTTATAGGGAACCAAGCTAAACACAGATGGCGTCATTTTTCTACAGCCATCACATTGTGCAATCAAAATTTACTTTTAACACACACATCGAGTTTCCAATAATTTATGATACTGCACATCAAATATTGCTTGCTGTGTGCACTAAATGATGCGTTAAGTATCCAATTCCTCCACAGTGCGGAATCATAAGCAAGTGCTCCACCTATTTCCTCAGAAAAACCATAACTCACTCAAGAGGATGTTTGTCAGGAGAAGTGAGCTCACTGTGTCATAACAATTTTTACTTCCACCAACATCATTATTTATGACTTGATATTCAGTGTGTTTGACTCCATACTGAGTGTGATTTTAGCACCATGTAGGGCATTCACAGAACATAATCTGAACCTTTTGATTACCTTTGACAAAGCACAGAAATCTGCAAAGCCCCCTGAATATGATTCATTACCAAACACAGCAGCAAACGGATCTGAAACATACAAGCAGATAAAAGTCACTGAGCATCTAAACCTGAGAACACACATCCGAACACCAAAATATTGTGTTTTATATATTTTAACTTTAACAGCTGCAGTGGCGTCTGTCTCCAGAGGGTGGCGTTATACCACAAGGTATACCTGGATCTGAGCTGGCGTTCACTGTCGTACCACCTGGAGCAAACGGGTCATTGGTTGCTGCAGTATCCTTCTAAAAACAAAATGTAGAATACAAAACATACAGCAATTAGCATAGAGTACAAAAAGACCCTGCTGTGATGATCCCATCTTATTCTCACTATATTTACATTTAGTTGACACTGCAGCAATCACAGTATTTGCCTAATAAAATGTTGTTTTCCAGTTCGGTGCTGGCTTGTTCTGTGCTGGCTTGATAACACTAAATGTAACTGATTTGTTAGCCTTTTTTTACAGTTCCTTTTGATTATTCTTCTGCAAGAGAGATCTGCCATTTATTTTATTTATTTTTGCCATTTAAAGTTATATTTACATTAAAAATTATTAATCCAGTCATATGCTCTGTACTTCCCAAACATACATTTCCAATAAAAGTTTACTATTTAAAACAGTTCTGCATACAAGTAACTGGCTTGGGTAAGGGCGTGCAGATAAACGAGACTTGGATACACTGCAGGAGTTATGTAGGAGTTTTGTAAATGGTTTTGATATAGTTTTGCTTTTGTTTAATGTGGCCCAGTTTTACTACAATTCATCAAGTTTTAGGATTCTCCATTCTCCTTGGAGGAATGCAGGCAAGACAAAATATTTTTCACAAATCCAAGTTAACATGGTGCGTAAATGATATACAAATAATTATTTGGGGGATGAAGTATTATAAATTCACAATAAATTGGGGAGCAAGTGAGTTGTGACCAGGTTGCGCAGCAGGCCTACTCACCACGGCCAGATCAGAGCTGGATGAAGAGCAGCTGAAGGGATCTGTCCCTCCGTCCTGAGAACCAAAAGGATCAGCCTCCCCTATGGCGTTCACTTTGCCTCCAAACAGGTCTGTATCGGCCATATTGTTAACCGTGGAGCTGAATGGATCCTTGGCTGCTGAAGCTGGATTTGTAGGTTTGGAGGTGAAGGGATCTGGACCTGCTGCTGGTGTAGCTGCTGCGTCATTCGGCTTGTTTGCAAACAGGTCTGGTTCTGGCGCGCCAGTAGTGGTACCAAACGGGTCGGCTGAGGAAGCAAAAGGGTCGTCTGTGGAAAAAGGGGCGCTGGAGGCCTGGAAGAAAGCATCTGCAGCAAAGGGGTCCGACCCTTTAAATGGGTCTCCTCCGAATGGATCTGATTTGAGAGAAACAGCAACAACACACAAAATGTGAACATTTGACGGTGAAGACACCTATATGCTTTTCAAACAACACATCAAATACTTTTAGATGCTTTTGCGTTTTTAGAATATTGCATACAACATGACCGTCAGTTTTTTGCTATTGATTACAGGCATAGAAATACAGTCTTGCTATGATTGAAACTATTTTAAACAGCATTTCATCAACACTCCTCTTTTTATTATTGTTTTCTCCTTTTAAAACCAGACACCCACAGTTGCTTACTTCCACATATTAAGGAAAATATGTTAAAATACTGAACTACGTTAAAGAATAGATAAATAAATGATACAAAGTAAATAACATAATAAAAAAATAAATAATATAGAATAAGTATATATAAAATAACAGGTTTAACTTACCTCCAACATCTGCTTTTCCAAATGGATCATCTTTGAATGGATCATCTGTAAAGTAAAAAAAGTCTGACTACGTTGAGGCTTTGGTACAAAATATATATATAAAAATCAACTGTATTCCTCTGAAAGCAATCAAAATCTTTAAAATGTAAAATAAATACAATTAAATCTGTAAAATAAATTCATTTGAGGGGAGTGGGTCAACTTCATCTGAACACAAGAACCTCAGTGTTTAGTTATTTTATTTTTTAGCTGTTCACTGAACTTAAGATGTGCTATGGGGACTCACGGTCAGTAAAGGGGTCTGAATTGAAGAAATCCATCTCAGGCAGGGAGGGGGGGCTGGTCTGAGGCGGCATCGAGCGAGGGCCGACTTGAGGTGGTAACGAGGAGGTAGGGGTTTCTGGGGACTCTGCTGGCTCCTGTTTGCTCTCTGGCTCTGGCGATGCAACCTGTAAAGCATCGAAAGGTTTCTGCTGGCAAGCTTGAACACTTAATGATGTGAATGTTGTGTTTAAACTACACGTGATAAATTATCCATAAAGAGCTTCCAGGAACAAAAGGTCCGCAGTGCAATTTTCAGAGTTTTAAAGAATTTACTGGACTAATCAGCACAAGTAGACCTCAGTAACCTCAGTAACTCAGAGTCTTTACCTTTGGTGGGCTCTCTTTAGGAGATTCCTCGGCATCATCTGTGACCTCTGAGGAAACGTTGAGTGGTGGGCTGCTGTGTTCCTGGAGACATGAGAGGACTAATGTTACTGACAGAGATATATTCTGAGAAGTTATACTTAAGATTTTACATTTAGCATAATTTTAATTTTTCTACTGAACTGTGATCGCAACAAATGTAAACTAAGTCTACTGGTCTTGCATACATGGGTGCGAAAATTATTATGTTCCTCCTAAATTAAAATTTTGTAGAACTGTGAGGGTTTTCGCAATAAAAATGAAAAAAGCACTGGCTTCTTTCCATCTGTAAAAGGATTGAGGGCAAGTTTATGTGTTATCCACACCTGTTTCTCCTGTGGCTTGGAGAGGACCGACAGATTATTGTACATGTCAGAGGATGCTAGGCTGGTATAGAGATCATCCAAGGGATCATGTTTCAACTTTTCCTCTTCTGGAGTCTTTGGACTCTCTTCCTCCTTTTCTTCTTCCTCTTCTCGCTCGTTCACTCCTTCTTTCTCCTTTTGATCTGAATGTTCTTTCTGCTGATTGCAGACAGCAGTTGGTTCTTCCTCCCTCAGCTCTTTAGGCTGGTCCTCCTGGAAGAGGTCCTGGTGGAAGGGGTCCCCCTGGTGCAGCTCTGCAGTGGGGCCTGCTGATCCATTGACCATGACAGGAGAGCTGTCCTCCAGGGCTCTCTTCCAGCTGAGCTGGGCGGTAACTGACCTCTCCTCCACCTGAAGGTCGTTCAGTTTCTGCTGAACCTGAAAGTGCAGAGATGACGATAATAGAGAAAGACAACATAATAATAACACATATTATTTAAATTTTCACTTGACTTTATAAAAAAGAAAAGTTGCTGAGAACTTGTTGTATTTGATGTTGATTTTTTCAGTTTTTATTAAACATTTGCTAAAGGCATTTAAATAAAGTTTTGTATTGGAGTTTGTTTTATTCCAAATTCTAAATTTCAACAGAAATGTTTTCATTGTTATCTTTTATGCAAATCAGTTCCAAATATCAGTTATCAGTCTCATTAAGTACTAATACTCTGTATCTGCCCTGATATTCCCTGCTACACGTTCACAGATTTACATCAACTAACCTGTGCAACTTGTGTAAAGGAGTCGCGGACAGACTCCTGCAAAGGTGTGAGCTGCTCCTGAGCGGCCTGGACCTTCTCCTGCAGCCTCCTGCTCTCCTCCTGCAGAGCGAGGAGCTCCTCTCTGGCCTGGACCAGCTCCTCCTCAAACTGACATATCTTCTGTTCCTGCTCCTCATGCTCCGACTGCAGCGATGAAATCTGTGACACACATCCCCATTACAAATAAACTTCATCACTCAGGAGAACTGAGTCATGCACTGGAATGCATTATCAGTTAATACTAGTGATGTGCTTTGCTAGTGGTCAGTCATTTCTATAGTTACAGCTTCCCAGTATTGGAATAAATTAATCTTTCATGAAAAGAAAATTACTCCAGAGACATACCAGATTGGTCTCTTGGCTGGTCTGCTGGCGAATATGAGTCAGCTGCTCCTCCAGGGAGCTTTTCTGTTGGTCCAGCTCCTCCAAGGCGTCCTGGACCTTCTGACGCTGAGCCTGGAGCCGCTGTAGCGCCTCACTCTCCCTCGCCACCTCATCCTGTAAATCCTGCAGACATCAAGCCAAAGAGCAGACAGAAGGAAATAAGCCTGTGTTTCTGTATTCTTCCTGGGGCAAACCTTTGGTTAAAAAAAAAAGAAACAGATTGGGAAATAAATAAAGTGTGAGCTTAAATAGTAAACTTTAATTACACTGATTATTTAATTTGTAAATAATTAAGGAAAGTAAAATCAGGGGCTCTTTAATCTTTCAGGAACTTAGAATAAATGATTATTATTATGTTTAATGAGTTGGAGGTCAATTACTTTGTGAAAAGGGCTGAAATTTAGCATTCTGGTAAACTAGTGGTCTCAGACAAATACCAAACAATGGCTTCATCTCTGGGTTGATCCTGGCTGGCTAACTTTGTTTTACGTCTTCTCCTCCATATCCCAGATTTTCCTGTCTCTCTCTACTCTGCTGGCTAATCGGGGCAAAAACTAAAATAGAATTTAGAACAATTAACATAAGAAGTTAGTCATCAGGAGAGAAATTTCGAACACACATTTCAAATCAATGGAGACGCCGACAAATTTGAATGAGGCCGACTGTAGCGGCAGTCTTTACAAGGCAGGCTAATAATAAGAAATATTTCAACCTGTCTTACATGTGAACAAAAACAGTTTGACAGGTCATATTATTGCTACATGTTTGTCGGTTAAAAAACAAGGGTTGACATCATCTTGTCCTGGTTTAGTTTATTTTGCAAATTTGAATATTACGCCAATAGAGACAAAGTGCAATTGAGTCCAGCCCACAACAGAGGGGAAAACAATTCATCACTCTCCATTGACCTTATACTACATGAAGTTACCTCCTTGTCGTTTGCCTCTGCTGACAAACAACAAAAAAATGCCTAAAACTGCTAACTATGCAAGGCCTGATTATGATCTTTTTTTTTTTAAATAAACACAAATGAAGACACTGCGTGTAGAAATCGTTCAGTTTGCTTTTTACATTTGTCCTGGTTTTGATCTTGATGAATATTTGTGAAATAAATAAAATATTTCCCTTCTGGCCATTCAGTGGGATCGTTTCTCCACAATAAGAAAGATAAGGAGAAGGAACACTGAGCTAGACCAACAATATTGAGATTGTCAATATAAAAGTTATATTGCCTCTACTATTTTAGTATGGCAGAAATGGATTTAGTATGTCCTAGTACACATTACATCAAATGCAGTAGCCTATGCAAAACAATATTAGGATGTTCTACTACATCCGGTAGCATTTTGCAGCATGCAAGCCAGCATGCATTTCTGGCTATTCTGACCCACAATCCTCTGCTCAGAAAAAGAGATGTTGTGTCGACTGAGTCGTAGACAGGTGGCAGCTCATTGACAGCTGACAGAAACTGCACCGAAGGACGACACTGAAGTGAAAGTACCACATATTTTTTGCTACAGGTGTGAATAACTAAAACATTAATATATAGTTCTTTTAGGCTATGGACTACGACAGATATATTAGCAAGAGGGTTTACGTTTAAGGCGCAATGTTATGACAAAGTTGTATGTCCCAGTTGTATACATACTCCATGCAACTGTACGTACATTTACTAGAAAGGCAGCTGCAGTGCGTACTGAACGTAAAAAGAAAAAAAAAAAGCGATTTGGAGGGCAGCTCTAATTTTTTTTAGCAAGCTACAGACTTTCTGTAAGTGTTTCAATCCATGGTTAAATATTGTGGCGCTGATTGCGTTTGTCTTAGAGTATGATTGATTGCGCTCTGTTTCTATAGCGACAGTCAAGAAAAATTGCTGTCAAGATAACAGTGACCACTCAGTAGGTACAAAAGACAAAAAACACTGGAGGTTGCGTAATGATGTGCACATCAGTCAGTGTGACTTGACACGTTGGTGTAAATAAAGGTGCGTCTGTTTCTTTAGATCATTTTTGAATTTTCTTGTCAATCAGTGTGTCATATCAATAAAATGTCAATCCCTTGCTCCTCAAAATGCTGAAGCAGAGCTCCTCCCTTACAGTCATATTACAGCGTCTTGCCATGACCGCCAAACGTCATGTGTCATTTCTTATCCATGCTTGCATCAAATGCAATGTTAAATATCTTGGCGTCTTTAAAGTCAGCTGTCTGCTGCACTTTAACTTTATATCACACTTATTGCTAGTTAAGCTGGGCGACTAAAAATACACCAGATTCAAATCAAGGGTCCTGCGATCACGATTTGTAGCATGCATCTTAATCACTAGTTCTCTATGACACCGCCTGTACATCCCCAACACAACTATATTTGCTTCCGTACCTACCAAAAAAACATATTTTGTGCGAACTGCTCTCCTTTTCAAACATTTTGGGAATGCAACTGAGAGGTCGTATTGATAAACCAGTCTTCCAATACAGTGCTTTCAAGTGCAAATGCACACTTACAGTGGAAAATTACTTTCAGCTTCTGAAACCAATGCCATTTTTGCTGCTGACTTTCAAGTGATGGATGTCACCATGTGAGACCGTCACAAATAAATTCTCAACCTCTGAGAAACACTGCAGGGGGAAGTCTTAGTGTAGAGTCTGTACAGGGATAGCAGCTCAGATCACTACAACCAAAAAGCACACAATATGTGATGGTCAGGATATATTTAGAAAACACAACACAAAGTTAAAAGCCAAAAGCACTTGGGGCAACCCTGCAGTACAGCAAAGAAATTTAGCTACATCAGCTTGAGACTCCCTCGAGATCCACCCTCTCGCTCCAGCATCAGACTGAATTCCCAAAAGCGGAGCAGACTAGCCCTTTAAGCCTTGAGTTCCCAAAATAGAGCCCATCTCTCAGGCTCAGAGCAGGCAGCAGACACGCCTACACAAGGATACCAGCCTTTCCCTCTCTGGTAACTGTGTAAGAATACTGGCCAAATGTATTATTGATCCCCTCCCCCAGAATATACATCACAACAAAAGTGAGCAACTGCTTTAGTACCTCTTACAATCTGCTTAGTCTCAGCAGTATTAAAGTTACAGCAGAAACAAATCCATGCTCATACACTCACAGTCCATTTTACAGTCCTGTGAGAGGCACTGATCACAAAAAACAGCGCAAACAAGCAGAATTTCTCAAAAATATTAACACAACAATGCCAGCGATTCCAGCTGCCCATAATCTTTCCCTCTGCGTCCACTTCACTGGAAACAAAAACAAACTCACAGACAAAGACAGCGAGACCTTACCTGCACTTCGCTGCTGCGCTGTCTGATGGCCTCCTCCTTCTCCTTGATCTCCTCCTCCACAGAGCTCTTCTCCCTGGGGGTCCAGCACAAGAGACAGGAGTATTTAGCCACCAAGGACAGAGAGGGTAGACCCGGTACTCCAAGTCCACCCATCCCCAGCCAGTTCTCCACTGAGCCCTCTTTCCCCTGCCCCTGAACCACCACCACCTCCTCTCCCTGAGCTACCATGATGTCCTGAAACTCCACAGTACAGAGCGAGCCGCCCGAATGCCTTCAGCTACAGCAGGTGTGTGTGTGTGTGTGTGTGACGTGATTTGAGATTTGAGGAAAGGTGGAGTGCGTCTGTGTGGCGCTGGATGTTGTTAGACAGTGAGAATGTGCTTGCTCAGTCAAATGTGTGGGAGATGAGTGAGAGGCAGATGGCTGCCTTGAGGATGGAGGGAGGAAGAGAGGGAGGAGGGACGAGTGATGATGAGCCAACCTACAACATCTATCATTTGTGCTGCCCGTATGTTCATCCTCTCTAGTTCACTCTCTCATCCACCCAGCCAGAGAGGAAATGGAACGGGGTGGGGCGACGAGCCAGGAGGCATATTGTCTTGAATGCAACTGATAATTAATAATTCTGTATTTTATTTTCCATAAGAGGGATCACCAGAAACACTGCGCAGAGTGTCTTATAGTCAAGGTGTTGGTACTACATATGACGCCAAAATTTCAACCCGATTTTGTCTCAAGTCATTAAGCCTCATTAATCACGCCAAATATATAAATCATTAAGGCTGCGGAGGATGTCGGGTTTTTTTTTTACATTCAAAGCTTCTACTGAGCTAACTGAAGCTACAAATGTCTGTTGTCATATTTTATGACCTCATCCCCCAAAATAAATTAATAAAAAGGCCTAAAAAAAACAATAAAGTGAATAAAGTGATTCATCGGCTTCAAAATTTGTAAATTTTTTGTACTAAAATGTCTAAAAACAGTTAGACCAGTGTTTTGTTTTGTTGAGTTGTGTTCTTGCATTATCCTAAGTGTTTCCAACAATGTTCAAACACAGAAAAAACTTAATTCTTATTAAGGAAACGGTCCATGTCGTTTAGTCGCCATCACCTGTCAGTTGTGTCATACGCCCTTTGTGTTGTCTGCCAGAGGCTGTCATGAACTGACATTTGATCCAGTTTTAAGACACATTTTTACAATACAATTTTTAGATCTTGTTTTTTGTTTTTTTTTTCATTATTTTTGGGGCTTTTGCCTTCATTAGACAGGACAGACCAGGCGAGAAAAGGGGAAAGAGAGGGGACGACAAAGGGCTGAGGTCGGAACTCAACCCACGGCCGCAGTGGTGAGGACTTGGCCTCTGTACATGGAGCGCCCGCTCTACCAACTGAGCTACTGGGCGCCCAAGATCTTGGTTGTTTTTGACTAAGAGTTTTAACTGGGTAAAGGACTTAAGTCAATGGACATTTTGATGTTAAGTTTCAGAGAAACAAGCTGAGCAAATGTTAGTGGCAGCTCTCCTCTAGCCCTTGGCATGCCAAACAGCATTAGAGAAACACTGATTTTTAGCGTGAACTGCTTTAGTCAGTGCAGGTTTAAATCATTTGAAATGTGGAACAGCATTTTCAGTGTTTTTGCCAGTGTAAATTACAGGGTCTGTTTGATCTCTGCAGATAATTTGATTCCTGGTAAAAAAAAAAAAAAGCCTCCTGAACAATGAACAACACAGGTATTCCAACTGTTAGAAACTGACTGCAATCACAGCATTGCTCCATCTTTTGTTATTGTTTTGACTGAGAGACCTCTTGCAGCAGAAAATTACACATTGGACATTTAAATCAGTTATTCTCTTTTTCATCTTAATTAACTTTCTTTAGTAAAAAAATGTCATTTATGATGCTTTAAGTTAGTCTGCTGCCAGACCACCCCATTAATACAGGTGTTTACCTCCCTTTTTGTGCAGCAAGCAAACGAGCTTACAGTTTTTTGACTGTTTGAAAGGCCAATACAGACTAAAGCAGAATATTTCATTAGATAAAAATACAGTGTGAATTTTAGAAATGATTAAATCTTATCTTTTTTCCATAAATTTTGACTTTTGGACAATCCTGTGCAGCCACAACTGGAATTTAATTCTACAATAAACATAATAATATTAGTGTAGTCTAATCCAGATTTGGATATTCAACATTGGACTGTGTTGGATTCATTCACATACTTACGTCATATTATACAATACCACATTAAAAGCCTACTATGTTATGTATAAAACTGTATAAGAAAAAAGACATTGAGTAAGCTTCTTACAAACATATATTAACACTTTGATTTAAATTTTTATTTGATGAGCACTGTGTCACTGTATGAGTGAGAAATCTGTTCATTTGTTTTCTCACATTTGTTTAGGAAAGCCTAATGACAGGATTTACAAATTACACTTACAATTTGAGTTATTGTTTGTGAAAGAAATACAGAACACAACACTTATTATTCCTCTTCAGTTTGACATTAAGACAACTGAACTAAAGAAAAAAACAATAAGAAAAAGCCATCAACTTTAGAAATGTCTTATTTTTTGCCATTCATTTCAACACCGACTAAAAATATCAGCAGCTATTTTTATATTCTCTCTTTCCTCTAGCATCAAAACACACAAATCCCTTGATAACAACACATTTATCTCTCGGCAGTACTGCAGTCAGCTCAAACTGAGTATCACTTCCATTTTCCTCTTACCTATCATCATCCTCACCCTCACCATCCTCCTCATCTTCTGCAGAGGGCTGCTGACACATTTTGAAGCAGTCACAAACATGAATCATCTTTTCAGACTCCTCTTGGTGTGCTACCTTTCTGAAGTGTTTCTGCTTTTATCCATCCTTCTTACCTCTCCTTCCTTTCTCGAAACAGCTGTCACCTAGGGTGTGTGCGTGCACATCTGTGTGTTTGTATCGAAAGGTGGGGGATGGGGTGGTAGGCCAACTTTCTCACTTCTCACTTCTTAGTCTCAGCTTTCATGAATAAGTGCACTGAATATTTTTTTGTGATGAAAATTAATTTCAAAAGTACAGATACTGATAACCAACATGGAAAATGGAAATTCTGTTACTGAAACATATTTTGGTTGATGATTCAATGTTGTATTTAACTTGGGTTTTTTTTGGCTGAATGATGTTTTGTTTTTTTTGCTGTTGTATATTAAATTCTTTGTCACTTTTCTTCTTCTGCCTCACTGTCAAAGAGCGGACACATAATTCATCTTTACAGCCATCTGCTGTGTTTGGTGATATGCAGTGAAAACACAATTATTTTTTTGTCTAATAACGTGTGAGTGATATCTTTTTACTTGAACCAGTAACCACAACCATTAACGCTTTCACCCACTGTGGATCACAAATACCAGTTTTAGCTGGGACTGGCAGTTAATATAAATTAATTGTTTCAAGGTACAAGCTAGATTTATTGTCATTTTTCTTAAATGTGGTTTAAGAAGAAATTAAATTAAAGCTGACCCTAAATCCTGTTACATTTACATTTCCAGATATTTATTTGGTTTTCTCAGTTTGTGGGAAACACTGCACCCTGCTGGCTAACAGAGGATACAGAGGGGATATAGTGACTTGCTCTGACAGCAGTCTTTCATCTGGAGTTTTTATTTGACAGGGTTATAATGAACGACTTCTCCAAAATCTTTTCCCCAGCATACATTCATAAAAGCTGAGCCTCACACATCACAAATTTATCGTTTTCTTTAATATTTTTTGTTGCACGCTGCAGTCCTAAACCAGCGTAACAAGTGTATCATGTAACTTGGACGAAGAACATCCTAATTAATTAGTGGAAACTCTAAACAAGTACAGGCCATCTTTAGGCTACATCACATCACCTGCAGTGACATAACATGCACTGACATGGCTTCTGTAACAATATGTTTGTTTTTCACCAAATTTGAAAAGAATATGAGAACGAGAGTTTACCTTTGTAGTTCGACAATCTCGTTACTGAGAGAGTCCAGCTCCTTGATGGCAGAGAAGTCAGCTGCCAGGTTAGCCACATTGTTCTTAAGAGGAAGAAGGGCACAGGATACAAAAAGGTTAAAATCACTACTAAGAGTAACAAAACCCACCGATGATTAATCACTAATGGTTAAGAGTTACCTCTCATCCCAGACTAATTTTTTATCAAAAGAGGAAACAGCAAAATTACTGCTATGCTGATTAATAATCCTGGATACTTGGTAGATGTTACTGTGTAAAGGAAATAACTGGCACAGCACAAATGAACAACACAGCTACGCTGATGGCTTTGCAAAAGTTACACAGGAAGCCACTGATGGAGACAACAAGATGGGAGGGAGACTGAATTGAGGGTAATGACGCTGGGAGGATACTACAATAAATAACATCATTAAGCTGATTGATCTGCATCTACAGACTTGATGTGTTGCTGTTGACGCATCCAAAAAAACTTATAACAGAAACCTCTGCTCGTCATCTTACTTCTTAGTGATATGCTGATGTGAAATGATTAAGTTTTAGTTACAGAAACAAATAACTAAGACGACAAACAGAGGCAGCCTGTTAAAAGTAATAAGATGCTGAAGAATCAGCAAGCTACCACACACACTCACTCAGGATCATCCCACTGCACGTGTGAAGTGGATGCAATGTAAAAAGTGTAAAGAGAGGACACAGAGGGAAAAGCATAAAAGTGTTGCATAAAGAGAGGAAAAAGAAATACAAACAACTGCAAGCTTAAAAATAATCCGAAATGCCCCAAAACAGGAGAAAGAAGCAACAATGTCAGTCAATATTTCAGCAAGAAACTTATAGCAGTTGGTTATGATTGCATATGAGAAACACAAACCTTATAAGCAAGAAGAAACAGAAAATAAAGAATTGTATGATTTTATTTTTAATTTCATCAGTGTAACCACCCGGGATGCAATAGTTCGAATTTAGGTTTCCCTTTATTACAAAAAAAATGCTCATTTTTGGTACCGACAGGCACATTTTCATGCTTAATGGAGACAAGAAAGGATTCAGACATCTCTGAATATTATTCATATACTTGACTCACCTGTTTGATGTTTTGTCTGTCCGATGGAGGGATCATCTCCGGGGAGAGACTCTGCGGAGGCTCTAGGCCTTTCGTCAGCTTCTGATTGATTAGATGAAGCGCCAGGGCAAACTGCTCTCGGGTCAGTTTCCCGATGTCTCCAATGTCACACAGCTCCCTGAGGACACAAACACACACAGGTTACATAAGAGACTAACGATCCACACCTCAGGCAACGACTGTCTGTGATAGCCTGACTGACCATCATGTTCGGTACAGTCACAACAGGACAGAAACTAATCAGCCGTGTAGAGATAAAAATCCATGTGATGTGATGTGTCAGCACGCACTGCAGGGCATGAAAACTGCTGCTATCATCCTGCACCAGTATCACTTAGGGTAACAGGGGATACATCGTTAAAAATATTTGTCATTAGTTTGCAATCGCTTATGTCATCTAATTTTTTGCATTATGTTTTTATCCGTGTTCTCTATAACATTTTTCTGCATTTTTAGGTGGAGGTTTCAAATAAGTCCACTGGGTTTTCTGTCTCTCTCAGCACCGTATATTATTTGTTATCATTGTCATTTTATTTATTTTAAATTGTGTAAAAATAAAAAAACAAAACTTTTTTTAAAACTTCAACAATTAGAGTCCTCAGTTACCAAGTGTTGCAAAAAAGAAAAAGTGGTGAAAAGGTGATGTAACACAGTTATAAACATGCCCCAACTTCTTTGGAACATGTAGCAGCCATCAAAATTCAGAATGAGTGTATATTTCCAAAAAAACTATTTGTTTTCTGGAAATAAAAAAATAATTATTTATGCTTACACAACATTCCAATGTTTTTGCAATTTGTAGTTGTAAATATAAACTGATGAGAGAATAAAAATAATTTAATAAAAACCAATGTCATTAAGACCAAGTGAAAACGGTAATATACAAACCATAATATGTCCACAGTGTGTGTTTAATACAGTTTGCTCCATATGCTGGCATTGCCATCCCTACTCACCAGATCCGTGCGAGTGTGGCAGAGGGCAGCCCGGTCTTCAGGAATATATCTCTGACTTCAGGTCCAGACACGAGGCCGTCCATGTCACCGTCCGTCTTGCTGAATAGCTCATCGTACTTCGCTTTGTCTGCTGGCGACACCACCCACTGTCGGGGCAACAAAACAGACTTTTATACAGCACCCTAGCTGCTCCATCAAAGAATTTAATACAACCTTCGCAGATGGCACAGCACTAACTCAAAACTTACCTTCACACTCCCACTCGTCTTGTTTTTTTGAAAAACACACTGAACAAGCCAGTTTGAAATCATTTTAAATGTTATGTGTTAGTAAAGTATAACAAAACCTTTTCACGCACTGCATGCGCAGGAGAGACGGGTCCCGTACTCACAGGGGCAGCTGCTGGTGTTGGGGCAGGGGCTGGGGCGGGTTTAGGGGGTGGGGCATGGTCTTAGAGCCAGCGTGGGAGGAGCGACTGTCTTTGACTGAGGGGGGCGAGGGTAACAGGGGCATCACGGGAGGCACCGAGGGTTTTTTCCTCTTGGAGGGTGGAACCAGGGGAGGTGGTAGGGACATGGGAACAGGCTCGCCCTCCAGAGCTCTGTACACCAGATACATGGCCTGGGAAAGGGCAGCACAAATCGATGATGAAAGACAATTACCAATACACATCCTGTAGTTATTCCGTCATCACACTTCTTCCATATCTTCTTTCATTCAGGGCTACAGAAATAGTACGTATAATATAAGCACACAAGTATACTTTCAAATCCAGCAAAACCTATCAAATTGTGAGGACTGGGGAAAAAACCCTTTGGAAAACAACGGCTAGAAAACCTCGATATGACTTTTAGATGCCTGGAAGGTCAATGCTGTGATACATCATGGGATAAAGGACAGAATTTTATATATTAATTTAGAAAACATCCTAAACTGAAACTAACTCTAATGGCAACCTATGTGGTTTCTTTTTATCTGTGATATTAGCTCATTTCTTACCACAGAAAATTCATCTTTGTCCAACATGCCATCTCTGTCGATGTCACTGAGTTCCCACACCTTCAACACACACAAAGACACTATTGTTAAGCATGCATCATAACGTAAGATCACGTCCCTGAAAGCTCTGACTCACTTCTGAATCTCGTTTCTGCCCTGATTTAATTTTCTGCCCAACTTTCATAATTTTTTTATCATTTAGACTGTAGCAATGTGGCCAGCTGTGCATGGGTATGTATGAAATATCAATTTAATTGACAATCTGTCTAACTTTGTGTCGCATGGACTGCCTGTGCTTTAGTGCATATAAGCACATTTTTAACCTGTAACTGCATATTTTAACATTTTATTAAGGTCTACATTATGACTCTTGTATTTTATCTCTTGTTGCTGTTGCTGCTCTGCATGTCTGCATGTTATGTTTAGTGTGTGTCGTTGCATGCATGACTATTTCTGCTAAAAAGTTATATGTTGTTGATTCATGTTGCATGCATGGCTATTTTGTGCTATAATGTTACACATTGTTTCTGTGCTATTGCTTTTTACTGTTGTTTTACTGTTTCTTGTTGCTTCACATGGCTTGTGTTCTGTCCTGGGAGTTCCTGTTTGTTGTAGATGTTGCTGTCGTTATGGTGTCCTGCTACAGTTGTTATGTGAATTTTATCATTTTACAGGTTTCAAAACATCTTGCTCAAGGACTGCAGTCGAAAATTAGCCCGATGGCTAACACTGGCACATTTACAGAAATGTTAATTAATGTGTGTTGTCTTTATAAAATAAATGAAATGAAAATGAAAGCAAAGAGGAAATACTGTGTTAATTTTAGTGAAATAAAAGTCGTTTTGATAAGGAATGTTTTAACGAAGCCAGCTGTTATTTTTAAAGCCATCTGCACAAATTGGTACTTTTAACTTCATCTGTTATTTTAATCACTTTGTTGTGAGATTAAATTGTGTCCTGTTTAGGGGTCATACCCTGCCGAGGATGTCCACAGGCAGTTTGGAGTTGAGCAGGACAGGCTTGACCTTGTCTCCTGTTAGAATCCCTCCTACTGGACCCAGACTGTCAAAGATGGAGTCAAACTTCATTTTCTCCTCCGGCTAGGGAAAAAGCAAAACAGATGTAAAATGAATAGAGACGGAGGATTCAGACTTGATGTTTTCCTGCCGTAGCATCTGTAAAAAACAAAAAAACAAGTTTCTCTAATAAATGCCTGCATCAAGGGGGTTACTGATTTTCATAAAAACAATTACTTACAATAAAAAACTTTTTTTTTTTTTTACAGCCAGTTAAAATTAATATAAATTCTCCTAACAGTGTGTGCCTCATTTCTATTTAACAGTAAGTGAGCAGTGCTTATGTAGCCTGTTTCATTACTGTGTTCAATTAAAACACAAGAAACTTGTGCTCCAGAAAAGGATTAGCACTCAGTGAAGATCCTGGGGTCACTGATCAGCAATTATAACAACATCAACCCTGCCAACGTTTGGCAGAAAACATGCCTCCAACCTCTTTCCACACTTCCATCAAACCCACATCAAACAAGCAGTTGAAGAGGTCTTAACAACAGACAATGACACCACCTACACAAACACAACCATGTGCATTTACTATCACTGCATTCACTGCTAATGTCTACTGTACAAAGTTTAATTTGATTGATGAATTTTCTTTCACTTTCTTTAGAAGTTGATCAGTTTCTTATTTAGTTATTCACTATAAACACTTAATTTAAATTCAATTGAAATTACATGAACCAACTTGACTTTAATTAAAGCCATACTTTTAAAAAATGTGTGTATATATATATATATATATATATATATATATATATATATATATATATATATATATAAGAGTAATCCCTCTCAGTCATCACTTATGACCCACTAGAAGTGTGTGGCGGTGTCGGTATCTGCAGAGAACCCTGCTATCTGCATTTTCTTATTTTCCTCTTATTTTGCCAACAGCAGTGTGAGGTTGGGAACATGAAAACATAACATAAAAACATAATAACCAGCTGTCTCTCTCTCTGCCCTGTGGATTTGAAATGTGTGTCTGCTTGAATGAGGCCGATGTGGAGTCACATGCACAAGTATGTGCTTCAGCAGAATTCACACAAAATCTTACGATGCAACACCTTCCTGAAGGATTGTGCAGAGGTGTGTTTATTTATGCTTTAAAATGTAACTACCCTGAAACTATCAGAAAGAAACATTTTATTTCCTCTGATTTACTGCTTTGTTCTCGATCACGCCGCTCCCTCTCTCATTCACTCTCCAGTCTGCTTGACCGCCGTCGCTCTCTCAGTCTCTTTGTGTTCAGGAGGAGTTTGAATATTGTGTTTACAAAAAGTATGCAGCAAATCCTGAATAGTATACCTTTAAAATCACTCTAATAATAGAGAAAAAAATATTTGTTGATAATTGACACAGTAACTTGTTATCAGAAATGTCAACAAGCAACAGAGAAATTTAGGCTGGTCAGCTGTTAATATAAATCACTGCAATTGTTACTGATGCCTTTAAAATTTCATAGGCACTAAAGGTTAATGTTTATGGATAAACAGTACTGACACTGTATGGCTGTTAATGTCTGTCATTTTGAGCTGACTTGATTTATTTGACATTTTACATAAACACAACATGATAGAAGAGATTTCTGCACACTTAGATCTATGCAGTGTTTCATAAATCTACATCTGCAGAAGTCTCTTCTATCAGTTTTGACTCATTGATGCAATCAGCATCTTAGCAAAGATGAAGATGGGTGGAGCGTTGGGCATCCTGCATGAACGCTGCATAAAAGTTTGTACTCTGTGACGGATGCATATTTTATCTGATGTGGCTTTTGTGTAAGGAAGACAAAGGTATGAGGGCACATTACAAATAAACATAGATCACCAGCTTACATTAAGATATGAAAGATAATAAACTCACCTTGACGACCCAGGGAATATCAACAGGCACTCCTGCCAACAGCGGGCTGCTTGTGTCATGCTGAGAATAAATAAAACCCAGTTATTCTTAAGTCTCTTCTGCAAAAAAAAATTAGCATTTCAATGTTTAAATTAAAATAATAAATTTGTTATGCACAGTACTTACAAATTTCGGGGGAGGAACGGCCAAATGAAGGCTCTTGAGTGCCACCTCCAGGCCATTTTGAGCACAGGCCACCAACCGCAATGCTATGAAAAATTGCTGAGAGGAACAGACGTACAATATGTGACAAAAATCGAGTGATCAGATGCTCTTGATGGATATAAAACAAACAAACCAGTTATGCTGTGGCTCTGCAGTGCATTTATACCTGCTTGTTAAGAGCACCTTTACGTTCAGAGTCTGCCAAATCCCAGATCTGCATAGACACAGACATTAAATACCATCAGCATAAACAGCAAAGATAACAAGAACACAATAATAATAATAATAATAATAATAATAATAATAATAATAATTATTATTATTATTATAATAATAATAATAATGTAATGACGCTGCACTGATCAGAGTCTTTTGCTCACCTTCCCCAGGACCAAGTCAGCCAGGCCCGACCTCTTCAGGAAGAGAGCCGCATCAGCTGCTGCCACCCGCCCACTGCCAGTCGGATCAACCTGCACACACACCAAACAAGGCCGGACACACAGTCATTAGAGCTCATTAAATCTCAGAAACATCAGTAACACATCTGTTCTAATGAGAAAGACACTGAATTTCCTATTAGCCAAAAGCTTTAGACCACAGCACTAAATATATAGTTGAATTGGAGGAAAAAAGGAGAGATGAATAAACATCAAATAAACTGAGAATTGCCCTGCGGGATGGAGGAGTCGCTCAAATCAATACAGATAATAAACCAAAGCTATTTTCTCAGCAGTCCATTAGCTTGGTATTGGATCTGTTCGTAGTCTTTCATGAGGCTCACAGCGAGCTCCCCTGACATGTCAGGCAAAGGGAAACATTATTAATTCATAGAGATACTTCCTTTACTGGACACAGAAACCGGAACTGACAGTGGAGAACAGAGATCGCTGCTCAATGCAACACCACTGTTTACTGAAGCTTAAGGGTCAGTGCACCCAAAACAAGTATTACTCCCTCATTTGTTTTTTTTTGTATTTTAGTCAACTTTTAATAACAGTCAAATCAAATAAAAATGACTGAATCAAACAATATTAATTATTATTATAATTATTATTAATACAAGTTATTGATATATGGTACTGTACAATACATCCAAAGACTGACTGGGGTGAGTAAAATGCCACTTCTGGCTAGTAAATCTAGCTACTCGTATGATCATGGAAGTGGTAAAAAAGAATTCACGTGTTTAATATTAGGTACAAGTGATTTGTATGGGTCGACAGATTATCAGCCTGGACAATTATCGGGTCTGATATCTAGCGTTTTGACGATTATTTAAATCAGCTTTTTTTTTTTTTGTTTTTGAAATCCTCGCCAATAAAAATTAATTTATCAAAAAGTACAAAGAACATGTCAGCATGGGAGGAACTTCTTTGTAAAACCTCAAGGAGCTGTTTTTATTGATTTATTTTTTATTTAAATTTTCACTTGACTTTATAAAAAAAAAAAGTTGCTGGGAACTTGCTATATTTGATGTTGAAAGTTTCAGTTTTGATTAAACATTTGCTAAAGGCATTTAAACAAATTTCCCTAATTCTAAATACTGGGAGAAAGATTTTCATTTTTATTGTAAATGCATGTCGGTGCCAGATATCAGTTATCAATCTCCTAAACTACTAATAATCAGCATTGGTATCGGCCCTGAGAACCAATATGGGTCGACCCCTCTTTACTTGTACCATTCACGGGTACGACTGCACCCCCTCGCCCTTCACATTAGCAATGTTGTTCCGTGTTCGTTTACACTTGTTTATGTGGCGCTTTGTTGTAGAAAAGAACGCCAATCGCAAGATCCCAAGCCCATACTACAGAGTCGACCTTAGTATTTCACCTACTTTTGCTTATATTTTAGAGGCAATGTCAAGAACGACCCTCTTGCCTGCCTTCTTACTTTATCAGTCACGGCCCTGCAGCTCAGAGGATGAGATTGGCGCGTGCCAGACATTTTTGCAGATCTTGGGGGGGAGATCAGCCAGATTGCAAAATGCCTTTGCAGCTCCATTTGCCATCTGCTACTCGCATTAAATAGCAGTCCACTTCCGTGTTTTGGTGCTGCTGATTTTCACACCTGATGTGAAACGTAAACCTGAACCATGCCCGAGACCACCTTTGAAAGCACACAGTGATCAGACAAATTGAACATTTTTTTTTTGTACTCAGATCCGGGGCTAGGTCCATGGCATAATAGCCTCATATTTGAATGGCGTCAGAGGATGTGGGCAAAATAAAGATTAAACATTTCATTTAACTTTAGACTTTGCTGTTATTTGATAACCACAAATAAATAAATAAATTTCATTAGGGGCAAGCAAAAATTGACTTCAGGCAATTAGATTTTGGACCCATCAGGTAAGTGAAAAAACTTAACATTGAATTCTGCAGATATTCAAAGCAAAGTAAATGACATTAACTTATATAAAGTGCCTCATCTCAATAACTTATAACAATAACAATATTTCTTTTTGGAAGGGAAGATATATTTGCGTACCTGTCGATAATATTTGTCATAGATGGGATTTCCACTGGAGAGCTGTAAAGAAAGAAAGAAAAATACATATTTAAGACTGAATCAAACCAGCGCTGACTTTCACCACATTTTAAAGCACCTTTTAAAGCTCTAACAACCGCCACCTGTGTCTGCTCATGTGGCCTCTTTGAGGTTAAGCACGAAATACATCAAATCCTGAAAATCACAATTAAAATAATCTGACTGGGAATAAACTAACAATTTAGAAATGCTTTCTCAATTCTGCTGTGCACAAGCTGAAGTGATCAACAAGTGTTTGCTGGCTAAAGTAAGTGTGTCCGTCACTGAGCCAAGGCAGCTGTCAGAAAGAAAAAAAAGAAAAGACTGATCCATTACAGATGGCAGATGCAGACACACAGAAACTACAACCAATATGTTAAAATTCAGCTTGATTTTTCATCATCATGAAACAGCTGAATTTTTCCACTAAAACAGCTGGATTATTTGTCAAAAGCCCAAAACATCTGCTGGGTGCAACTGAACACAGTGACTTTGATCACTGCTCAAACAACAAATGCAGTATTTTGTTTAATTCAGTGTTCAAGAAAGGTACTCATAAAACTTGTTCTCCCATGAAAGACAACACGACAAAGCAGTTTTTTTTTTCTTCAAGAAATGGGCCTCATGTTTAAGGAAGCAAAATGACAATTCAAGACATGGAAGTACAATACAGGTGTCTGATTGGGGCTAGAATTGAACTGAATTTATATATTTATTTGATAGGGACAATGCAATTTAACATAGAGTAAGAGACTGATGCATTGCACAGAAAGTTTACAGCTATTGCTTAATTTATATTAATAATTTCTTTTTGATTAATCTGTCTATTATTTCTTCAAAAAACAACTGACTGTGTAGTTTATTAAATGCCAAAAAATACAGCGAAAAAGTCATCAAAAGCATCCAGGTAGGTGACCAAAACTGCAAAACACAAGGGCATGCAATTTACAATGATACAATGTAAAGAAAAGCAGCAAATAGTCCTATGTGTTATGGTGGCAAAAGTAAATGTTTGGCATTTTTGATTGACAAATGACTTCACTAACAATTATCAAATTTGTCTGCAATTAATTACCTAAATCAACTAATGGTCTAAGCACTAACTAGGTTATTTCAGTTCAGTTATTTTAGAGGCATTGCTATTGTGTGGCAAAGATGAGCCCATTTTCTGGAGAGATAAAGTATGTGTCATACACTGTACACTAACATCTATGAGTCACAATGATAGAAAAGGTTTCTGCTGAATTGCAGGAAGAGAGGAATGACATCAGAATAACGATTACACTTCCAAAGCCTAGTGATGGTCAGCTTTAGACAATGTCAACAGGGCGTCACACCACAGACAACAGCTAATTTTGCCTTCTGTCATATCCTCCCTAAACACCCCCCTTTCCGCTCTTAACTCAATTGTCCTCTGCTGGGCTGAACAGGAAAAGAATCAGCATTTCCTTCTCCATATAGCTGAAACTGACAATCGTGCTTTTAAATCGACAGGTGCAGTGAAGGAGGAAAGGAGTGGACAGTAATTGTCAAGCTATGAATCAACTGGGGAGTGGCTATTTAACCAGCGGTTAAAGCTGCCTTAATGTTCTTCCACAGAGAAACAAATCAAGCAAATTCACCCCATCTTGCCAAATAAGAGACACAAAGCTCAGGCACAGAAGACGACGCAGAGTTATCTGTAAACTCTGTCGACCGCCAATTTTACAGCGAGTTAACTGTCCACACACACTTATCTTTCTGTGGCCAATGCAACTTATTTTCTGTGACACACAATAGTGTGCCTGGAACTGTTGGGCGGCTGTAACACTGTGGTCATTGTACTGGTGACTCTTTAATTGAGCAGTGAAAAAACACCCCTCAATCATTCCCCAGCTACAAAACTGCAGCAGATAGCAGGATATGTTAAAGTGCAGGAGTTCACACACGAGTCTAGCTTGTTCTGGAAATTTCAATTCCCTAATTCACCCATGACACATTAATGTCATCACCAGTAACACGAAACAGTGGGTCATTATGAGGATGATCATAAAGCTGACTGCACGCTTAAAACCAGCATGACATACCCATTAAGTCTTACAAAACAGAGATATGAACACAGGTTTTTAAACTCATCTGTAAGTATGAGTATGTAAGTATATATATAATATATTTAAATCTGGTTTAATTTTCCTATACACTGATTCTCTGGATTTTCTGTAAACTACTTTTGAAGTTGGCTAATGTAAATAATGTTATCAGATCATATGTTTTCTTATGTGAAACTTGTTTCTGAAAAGTAACTATAGCTGTCAGACAAATGCAAAAAGTACATTTTAAATGTTTAGGAGCAAAGCTATAAAGTAGCATAAAATTAAAATGCATAAGTACAAGTGCCCATTCAATACTTTGCAAAACTGCTATAAAGTTAAAATCAACTGGACGTATTAACAAAAAAGCAAACAAGTCACCAGTAACATGAAGCAGTAGGTCAGTGTGAGTTATCGAAAAGCTGACTACACATTTAAGACGAACAAGACAAACCCATGAAGTTTCACAACAGAGATATGAACACAGGTTTCTGAACTCGTGTGTGAGATGATAAAGCTGGTGGCAGACAGCTCCTGTCTGTTGTTACAGGCAACAGTGGCTCAGGTAACAAGTCTGGGACTGTAACCTACTTAATAGTAGCTGGCTGCTACTTGCTAAATAACTTATTTAGCGTGCACAAAAACACATTTCCGCACAAATCGCAGCATTTAAATAAGCGAGAAACAGACTAACAGAAGTGCTGACTGGTGGTTGCTCGCGTTAACTTCCTCTTACTGGTTGCAAAACAACTATTTTGAGTTTTTCTGTTCACTTCATGGACACTACAACAACCGCAGCGGCTAACAAGCTAACAGTTAACGTCCACTTCAGAAAGGTCATAGTGAAAAGCACTAACCCGGTCAGTAAAGCATGTTTACGACCATTAGTATCAATTAAAAGGCTGGTTATTGGGTCTCATCACGAAACAAGCAACACAAAACGCAAATAAATCACCAATGTGTGCTTTAACGTTTACCGTGTGTAACTTGTTTAGTGTTTAGCGGTGTTAGCAGAGGCTCCACTAGCACAGATATGACAGTGAAGCCACAACAGAGCCACACATGAGTATCTCGTATTAACATGTCTTTAGACAGTACCAACAAGCCTGCAGCAAAGCGAACCAGCACAAAACATTAATATATACACCCCCGACCGACACGAAGCCCAATAACGTTACACGGCGTGTCTGAAGTTTGATAAAGCGGCTCTAAAACAGCCCAACACTGCTCACTAACTAGCTGTTAGCTAGCATGCTAGCTAGCTAGCTACGCCCTTACGCAGTCCCCAAAGAGATTAGGCAGAAACTTTTCCCAGTCACAGCAGCACTAAACTTCCACAAAGAGGGACGAGGGTCGCGGTAAGCTCGCGTTTCTGCCGACCCGGTTTCGCTAAAGAGTGTCGAAATGTCTCCGAGCAGGAGAGGCAGGAGGCACAGACCGTTTGCAGTCGTTAGATTAGAGTTGTGAGACAGTGTTACCTGAGTAAGAGACAGAGTGGCAGCCATAGTGTTTCTGTTTCCCACTGCTTTCATGCTGCGCTGCTGCCAGACACAGACAGAGGCCGCTGAAAAACCCGGCACCGGACCTCCTCCTCAGGAATAAAACATTAAAATAACTAAATAAATAAAAAATACACAGTCTGTGATTCATCCATATGAATTTACTCCTGCAAACTATCATATCTGGTTCTCTTAAACCTCCTCTCTCAGATCTAACACTGTACAAATATATTCATTAGCAATCACTTATGATTTAATACTGGTAACATGTTTGTGTCATTTTATTTATTGTATAAGCCTATTTTCACCTGACTATTTGCACCGTATTATTAGCTGTTTTGTTATTTTTACCCCTTATTCTTGGATAGTTATTACATTTTTGAAACTTAATGTGAGCCAGTTCTTGTACTTGCACTTCAGGGTATTGCACTAAGGGTATACCTTATCCGCAGTGAAGGTCCGAGGACAGAGGGATGGTATATGTTGTAAAGCCTTTTGCAGCTTATTGTGATTTGTGATATTGTATTTTACGGATCTAACTGATACTGAAATTGAATTTAAATGAATATTTGTACAGCCCTTTGGTGCATGCTTTGTGTGGTGGGTTGAAGCTCAAAAAAAGGCCTTGGATTAACTCGTGTGTGTTTACTTGAAGACGAACAAACTTCCACAGGACTCCAATGTAAAAAAAACCCAAAGTATATTAATCCACAGTTTTGTGATATCTTCTTTACAGGAGTAATAAAATACAAGTTGTCTATGCTATACTATAAACTATACACACTTGTAGTAAGATTCACTTGTTTGCACATACTTCTTATATTTCTTTCGCAAATATTTCCACAAATTTCATATATTTGTATTACTTATGAAAGATAACTCATTCTTAAATGTTCTTATATATTTTATTACATCATTTTTTTACATTTTTATTATATTTTCTGATAAAATTTGTAAGTATAAATTGTGTTATATTGTAGCATAATGCATGTTTTTCTTGCATACTATTTTTTTTCAAAATTCTTATAATTTCTCTATGTCCATGTAAAGTATGTCCAGTACAGTTCTTGTACTTGCACTTCAGTGTTATCTTGTTTATAGTTAAGTCTTAAATTTGCCATATATTGTATTTTATTCTTGCTATACATACATTTTCTACTTTGTTATGATAGTCTTTATTACATGCTTTCCCTCAACATGAATTAAGTTTTATCTTATTTTATCAGTTATCCCCTCAGCCAAAACAAACCACAATTCTGGAAAAATAGTATAATATTATAACAAAGAGATGGAAGAAGTTGCAGCACTGTAGTCTATATTTATGTATATACATATTTTTTGTGGTTTAATTTTTCTGCACATTGATTTGCTTGAGTCTCTTACCTGCAAGCTTTTATTGAAGTTGGCAAACTAAAGAAATGTAACAATCAGGGCCTGAGCAAGGATTTTAGAAAAACTGAGGTCTAAGTTACCGGAAAATATGTATATAATGTTGTCAGACCATGTGTTTTTTATGTGAAATCAGACTCTGCAAAGTAATTGCCAGATGAATGCAAAAAGTACATTTGAAATGTTTTGGGGTAGAGAAATAAAGTAGCATAAAATATAAATAAGCACAAGTGACCATCGATGGTTGTAAATGTACTTAATTTCTTTCCAAAACTGCTATAAAGTAACCATCAATTAGTCTTATGAACAAGAAAACAAATAATGTAACCACAAAAAACCAATACAAATGCCCATATAAAGGCAGGCATTAAAAATAAAGAGCCACTTTAAATATAACAAAATAATATTAAGGAAGACTTCTGCTCATTTTCTACTGGTTGATTTTATTGGACAGAACACCTGTCTTTGTTTTTTTTTATTTCACACAGCAACATGAAAATCTTCCCACTTCAATTACTACCATTAGTACAAAAGGTGTCTTTTACAAAAGGATCATCTCTCAGACGGTTTGGGACAGTGTGTTGGGGGTACAGCAGTGCAGAGATATATTAGAAACGAGGAAACTGGTTGTGTACACCGACTATGAGTAAAACTAAAGTGAACACGTACCGGACGAACAGAGGCTTTCCTGCTACTTGAGTGCTCTGAATGTACATCTGAGTTTGAGCACAGTTTCTTTTGACACACGACACTACAGTATGTGCATTGAAGTGAAAAAGTGTTAACTATACAGTACAAAACTATGCAAGGGATTTCATCTTAAAGCACCCCGTTTTACCATCCTATGGACGACAGCTTTTTTTCAACAGGCCAGTCTTGTTGCGCTCATGTCCCCGTGACATTAACCCTTGTTCAAATCAAGACGTTTCAATGAGAGCAGGCGAGATAACCTACAAAACCAACCCTGTTGAATCCTTTGACGACATTGACGGAGCTTTTAAAGGGGACCATGAGACAGAGTGACTGACTGCAAGAGATTAACGAAAAACAAATAAAAAAAACATGACATTGATTAATAAGACACATGAGGTAAAAAAAAAAAAATCTTCAAGGTATCATCCACACACCAAATGTAGCTTTTTTTATGTCACGACATTATACTTCATAAAAACCCAGTTTTTTGAAGAACACAAATGACAATTTATATATTTCTGTTAACTGAAAAACAATTAAGCTGATTGATTTCCTGTCTCGACATTCGTTACGACATCTTCAGTCTCTCTATTCCTAATATAATAATAATAGTAGTAGTAGTAGTAGCACATGGAAACAGGAAACAGAATAATTGCCCTTTTTCGCCTACTCCCTCGCTTTGTAAACAAACAAATGAAAACCCCGTCCCGCCCAGCCCCACCCCAGGGTGTCAGTCATGAGGGTCTATCATCTCATCAGTCTCCAGCCTCGCTCCGATGGCTCATTGACACCGACAGTCAGTTCCTGCACCGAGTTTATAACTCATCCTTGAGTTTAGAGTCTGTGCCTTCATCGTCCTCTTCTTCCTCCTCCTGCTCCTCACCCTCCTCCTCCTCCTCTTCCTCTTCCTCCTCCTCATCCTTCTCCTCTTCCTCCTCGTCTTCCTCCTTCGCCTCCTCTCTCCTCTGGTTGTCCTCTTCCTCACGTTTCTTCCTCTCCTCCTCCTCTTGGCTTTCTTTCATCTTTTTCTCTGCATCCTGGAGACGACAAAATAAGAAGTGATGAATATATTTATTCCTTTGCAGCAAAGACTGTCTACAGGCAGTTATTCTGTGTGTTGACTGTGCATGCAGCCCGTTGCTCCTGATTCTTCCAACTTTTAGCTTTTTTTTAATTATACTTGTTTGCAAGACTTTTGTACGAGATGGACCCAAGAGCGCCACAGGGAGTAATTCCTGGCTGTGGCCATCAAACTTTAACTCCTTCCTCCGTGTTTCAGACACTCCCAGCCTTTTAAAATAAAATTATGTTGATTGAAATTTTATTATGTTCATCTGTTCTGTACATAAGCGATCTACTGCACGTCTGTCCGTCCTGAAAGAGGGATCCATCCTTAGTTGCTCTTTCTAAGGTTTCTACCATTTTTTCCCCGTTAAAGCTTTTTTTTGGGGGTATTCCTTATCCGCAGTGAAGGTCCGAGGACAGAGGGATGGTATATGTTGTAAAGCCTTTTGCAGCTTATTGTGATTTGTGATATTGTATTTTACGGATCTAACTGATACTGAAATTGAATTTAAATGAATATTTGTACAGCCCTTTGGTGCATGGCTTTGTGTGGTGGGTTGAAGCTCAAAAAAAGGCCTTGGATTAACTCGTGTGTGTTTACTTGAAGACGAACAAACTTCCACAGGACTCCAATGTAAAAAAACCAAAGTATATTAGTCCACAGTTTTGTGATATCTTCTTTACAGGAGTAATAAAATACAAGTTGTCTATGCTATACCATAAACTATACACACTTGTAGTAAGATGCACTTGTTTGCACATACTTCTTATATTTCTTTCGCAAATATTTCCACAAATTTCATATATTTGTATTACTTATGAAAGATAACTCATTCTTAAATGTTCTTATATATTTCATTACATCATTTTTTACATTTTTATTATATTTTCTGAAATATTTTTCTAAAATTTGTATTTATATTGTAGCATAATGCATGTTTTTCTTGCATACTATTTTTTTCAAAATTCTTATAATTTCTCTATGTCCATGTAAAGTATAAGAGCAACTGAAACATCTTTCATTTGCCTCTGTATTTTGAATCTGACTCTAAATTAACCTTACTTAAGGCTACACGCTAAAAGCAATTGAATTTGTGTATATACTATATTTACACCACAAAATACTCCAATGCATACGCAGGATAGACACCTAAAGATGAAAGTTTCGGACTGACCTTGGTTTTACCCCACGTGTCGTTGCCAACTTCCTCTGCCAGGTTTGGGTCGTTGGTGATCAGGAAGTTATCAAAGATGGTACCAGACTTGACCTTAATCAAGAAGAAGTCAACATTTTACTGTCAGGTACTTCATGCAAACATATCCAAATACAGGAAAAGCATCACGAAAAGAAACGTTCTGCACTGGCCGAGACTGTGAACATAAAACCTGTGCAAGTAAAATGTCCCTTTTCCTGGATGGATATTTTTAAGTAAAAATCAAATACCAGTTTGTCACCATTCATTTAAGCAAATTCCCTCTTTATTATTCAGTTAATACGCCAGTAAGCAACAATATCTTCTTGCCTGCCACAAGTCGAGTCCAATCACGCCGATGCTGTCGTATTTATAGATCTCAGAGTCGGCTGTGTACTCCGGGTTGTCAATCTCAGGGTGGATCCACTTGCCCTTGTAGGCAGGATTGTCGATTTCTCTGGGCTTCCACTCACCCTGTTAACACCCAGACAATGTCGTTAATGTCAGAGGAATCACAACATGGAGATACACTGGCTGATTAAGAAGTTTAATTGGAATAAATAATAAAGTAAATAGTTAATGTTATTTGCTGCCAACAGGCCTGAGGTCAGGGCTGCAGTGGAGTGGTGTACGGAAAGCAACATTTCAAATAGTGTTTTCTTAAATCAGGCTCTGAAATGGTCTGGAGTTTCTGTGTCAGTGTTACCTACAGAAAATATGTGGTTTGGTTTAGGTGGGGTGGGGTGGGGGGGATGCTTATTTGGGTATAAGCAGATACTCATGGTTGTCTGACAATTTCGGCTTCAGCCTTCACTTGTCATCTCTCCGCATACACATTTGTGTTGCTCACTTTGTAGCAGGGTTCCTGCAGCTTAAGGCAAGGTAGATTTAAGACATAGTAAGACTTTTTTAATGCTAATCGGAATTGAGTTTAAGGCCAATTTTCTAATGACCAAACTTGAAGAAGGATAATTTTATTTTGCCCAAATTTTTATCGTAACATAAAACATGACTTTTGAAAAGAAAAAGTTAGATTATCTATGTCAAATGTTGAAAAAAAACTCTTTTTAGAGTGGAAAAAATGAAAGACAATGGACATATATTATTATAAAAGTATCTATTTAGTTTACTGACAGAAGTGGGAAATATCTGGGATTTCTAGATGGTTTTCTGTGCGATTTTGTGTTTCTCAACCTGCATGTGAGATTCCTCAATTTGGATTTCCATCATAATGAGTTTAAAAAAAAAGGAATTTATTAAATTATTTTAAAAAAAGAAATAGATGATAGCAATAATTTTGAGACTTTACAGTGCTACATCAGAAAAAGAAACGCTTCATAAAATCTTACTTCAGATGTCTAAGCATTTTTATGACTTTTGAAAGATTAATTCAAGACAATTTAATACCATCTGAGGCCTTTTTTTAATTAATAAATTCAAAACCTTTTAAGACTTTTTAAGGATCTGCGTGGACCCTGGGTTAATGCCTATTTGTCTTCATCCTCAGATGTTTGTTTTTCACAGGACTTTGTACTCGAGAGCTGGCAGGATAAGGTGAGTTTAATGTCTGATTCAACTGATTTGGGCATTTGCATTCTCGTGTACAGTTCCTCCACATAATGTCTACATAAGGTTTGCAGTGCATGTGTGAAAGGGCCTTAAGACTGAAGAAATTATAACTGACTTTCAGAGGGGTGATTTTGGAGTGTGTTGACAGTTTAATTTCCTTGGCACCACTGTATGCAACACTCTGAAGTGGGAGGCCAAAACCACCCAAATTACTAAAACAAGAGGCTTTATTTTCTGCACCAGCTTAAAAAGTTTGGTGTGACTGGGGAGGCTATGCAGCACAAAGCACTTTAAAACTTCATCACAATAGGTATGTTTGATTGCATAAATCTAATAACTGGTTTTGCTCCTTGTCTTTACTCAAGTGTGTTTTTTCATCTCTTTTTAAGAGCTGCACTGAGGCAAATTACTTTCAACTGTGTTGACGTGGAAATAAAGTATTAAATTTAATTGGCCAGATTGCACGTTGAAGTTAATGAGGCAACAACACAAAAATGCTTCACAAAAATTACGACTTACACTTGTAATGAAAAATCCATAATCAATCCTTTTTTACTCAGTCATCACTGGCAAACTGCATGTGTACTGTGGGATTTATAGCAATAAGTGGTGCGCTTGCTCTGTAAAATATCAATACTTTACTGCATTGCATTCATTTTATACTGAGATACTGGACTATTCGAGTGGACATGGTATATAACGTGCTATAATTATTTGCAGTTACCTTGTATTCAGGGTTAGCGACCATAGGCGGCTCCCACTCTCCGTCCATCTCTTCATCCCAGTCATCAGGCTTCTTAGCATCAGGATCTGGAATGTTCTCAGGCTTGTCCCAGTCCTACCAGAGAGACAAGGTGAAGAAACGACCCCACAAAGGCAAACCAAATACATTTTTAAAAGACGGATGTGTTTCAAACAAATTAAGCGAATGCTGTCGTTTGTGTATCGGCAGGAAAAAACGGCCCCAGCAGGACTTCTAGAGTGTCTCAAGCAGACTGACCTCTGGTTTCTTATCGTCAGGGTCAGGAATCTTCTCCCTGTCATCCCAGTCTTCTGGCTTTTTGGCTTCAGGGTCCTTAATTTTTTTGGGAGGCAGGAAGTCCCAGTCATCCTCCAGATTGCCAGACTCGACCTTCTTATTGTCGATCTTGACCTCGTAAGTGTTGTCTGGGTTCACAATCAGTGTGTACAAGTGGGAGTACTCATCATCCTGCAAGATACAAAAGAAAAGTTAGCAGCTATTGTGATTGCATTTTATTCACAAGTGATTTGCATGTAACATGCTTAGAATTCAAAACACTTTTAATATGTCCTTGCTGGTTCGAGTTTATTTTGAGAAGGACAATGGCACCGTTGTTATTGCAAAATGCAAATACGCTGGAACAGACCCTGGGACCAACTGCTTCATGCAACAGGAATTATTAAATGTCTGCCATTTCCAAAATAAAACGTTTTACTGATGTCTCACCTTGCACCTGATGTCCTTGTTAATCAGATGGTTCTTGCCTTTATAGTTGAAGATGACATGGACCTTCTTTGTGCCGGGGCCACAGATGTCAGGACCTGAACAAGCAAACGCATAAGTAAAAATGTGGAATCCAATCTTTTAAGTTGAGATCAGAAACTAGGCAAACACAAGGGGGATAATAATTAAGGCTAGACGCCAAGGGTTGCCCGATTGCCCAGGGCAAGTAAAATGCAGTATTGGGCTAGCACATAGACTGTATATGTTTATATACAGTCTATGTGCTAGCAGATCTCGCCTCAGTTGCCCAATCAGGCAGGTGGTATAAAAGAATAACAATCTTTTTCCTCAGAGCTACTGATTAAAGTAGCTAAGGATTGAGTTATCTTGCTTCATTCTCATCTCCGTTTCAAATGCGCAATACCGTACCAACAGAGACTTATGAGAAATGGCGAAGAGCAAAGATAAAGTTTATGAGCTAAAGCATGAGCGAGCATTTCAACTATCCTGGAAACAGGGAGTTGAGTTGAGTGGTGTTAACGGATTTAGGGGAAACTCCCATCTACGTAATGGGCAATTTGACCCAAGTTTGAGAGCAAGGTGGCTAAAACAGGGTTGTTTTTAAAGAGAGTAAACAAAAAAACATAAATGCTGAGCCCTGATAATTATCAGAAAGACATCTAAGAAATTAAAAAGAAAAGGAAAAAAAAAACATTTACTACACTTTGTGAAACAAAATGTGTACATTTTGTGTCCACAATAAGTGGACAGTGAACCAAAAGTGTTTAATTTATATTACTGTATCTGTGTGAACAACTTCACAAAGAGCTGTAAAACTGAGGTGAAATACTACAGAAGAAACACGTCAACACAGACCTTTTTAAAACTATCCACACTCACCGAACATGATGTTGTAGACGGAGTCCCCGTGCATGTCCTCCTGGTTGAGACCAGAGGGGAACAGTTTAATGTAGCCCCCACCGCAGTCAATGTTCTGCTCATGTTTCACAGTGAACTGGATGACCAGAGTTTTGCCCTGGTTGCTGACGTCATCAAAACGGGATGACAAGGCGTAGAAGCGGGCGTCCTGGCTCGTCTGCAGACCTGCAGTGCAAAAACAACAACAAAAGAGACGTTATTCTACAATATCCCCATTGCAGGACACTTCAGCTGTAAGTATCACAATTAACCCGTGGTGTTTCAATCGAAAGCTCAGATTAGTTTAAAAGTGTGAATTTGAGTCTCTCCTCAAGTTGTGCAGCTGAGATACAGGCTGTTCTGATGATGTCAAGTCGAGACAAATACTGGAGCTGCTCCACAGAGTGAATAACTCTGAGACACCCTGACAGCTTCTATCACGAGGATTTCACTGAGTTAAGAGCAGCTTTTAGATTCATAGCTGGAAGCCTGAACTTCACAATCATCCAATCTGGTCAGATCACTTAAACAATAATAACATTTGAGCCCACAAACTAATTCAGTGTCATCTAACCCAGAGTAACTTCAAGTTAGGCTTAGATTTCTTGGGGGGACGCAGGGGACACAGGTCCCCCTTTAATATTCACAGTGTGTATTTGTCCCCTTCTATTAAAAAAAATGAAGTAGACTTCTATTTTACAAAATTTAAAACATTTTAACCATAAATTGGTGGTGAAAAATTCACCAGAAGGCAGGAAATTAGACATGTGACGTTAAAAATTTCCTCCAAACCATCTCTTTCATATGTGTCCACCAATGTTGAAACAAAACCCACGTCCTCAAATGTCACTTAGTTCCAGCTCTTATCTCCAGGTCAGGGAGACAGAGATGCATGTATCTCATTTTAATTTTACTTCAAAAAGTGACTCGAAAAACACCATGTAACTTCTGTTCATGGGTGTATACTGTCTCGGTATTGTGCCAATAGCAAATGTCACTTAAACCTGTGGTCTCCAACTGATGGGTCACGGTCCAAAAGTGGATCAAAGGTCCGATCTGTTTGGACCACAAGCGACTTGTGTTTGTAAAAACACTTATTTTTAAGTGAAGTTAATTTCTGGCAAATAGCTTTTATTTCAAACAGGGATCGACTGATTGCGTTTTTTCAGCGCAGATACAGATGCCGGTTATTAGTACTTAATGAGAACAATAAATATTTGGAGCCGATATGCATTTACAATAACAATTAAAATATTTCGGTTGAAATTTAAAATTTGGAATAAATCAAACACCAACACAAAACTTTGTGTAAATGCCTTTAACAAATGTTAAATTTTTGTGCAATATATTTACTTTTTCATTTATTAATTTTTATCAGCGATCATTAAAATAAAACACCAATACAGATAATCGCCAAAATGCCAAATATCAGCTCCGATAATCAGCCAGGCTGATAATCTGTCACACCTTAATTTCCATTTCTGTTTCTTCTTGCAACTTGTTTTATTTCTTTGAGTTCTAGCCAATGTTTTGTTTACATTTTGTGAAATAAAACTAAATAATTTTCATTTCTAATGTGTAGACTTCTGGACCAGTTGGGTACGACTGACCTAAACAGCTAAAGAATTAAGAGAAATAGCCCTTTAAAAACCAACGTCAACACCTAGATGAATCCCAAACAAGCACCAATCCATTGTTAAATCTCAGCAAAATCCCCTAAATCTCCTTAACACAGACTGCAGACAAACAGATACACACCCTTATTCTATAAAACACACCCAAAACAATGTGGGCGCTCACCATCAGCTCCACACTGGGTGGCAACAGTCTAACCTCTCCACTCACCTTTGTCTTTCTCTGCATCTCCGTAGAACTTTCCTGCAGTCAGGACAAACTTGCCGAAGTCTGACCTGTGTTTGGATTCAACCCAGCGGCTCTTCCAGGCATCTGCACAAACAAGAGTAGGTTCAGCTGCACGGCCAGTCACTGTGAACACACTCACACAGGCTGCTAACCCAACACTGATGATGCATCAGTGCAGGTGCACTGGGAGCTTGTTACGCTGCAGGGACAGGCTTCAAGTGTTCACATCTACACTGTGTTTAGTTATGAGGCTGCTGATGGAGGATCAGGGCAGCTATGTAAAGAGGGGTAACAGTGATTGACCAGGGGAGGGATGTGCAGGAGGGGGATGGGGAGACGGACAGGGTTTTGCTGATAGCTGGGGGGTGAAATGGAGAGAAAAGGAGGGGGTAGGAAAGGGTCAAATGGAGTCCATGTAGACTAAATTCATCTTAAACAGAGCTGGAGGGGTATAATACAACACAGACAATGTAAAGTTATGGGCTGCCATGTTAAAAAAAAAAAAAAAAAATCAATACAACATCCCACAACATGAAGACACCGGGGTGTACCACTCATGCAATTATTCAGTATCATAATATCAGATATATTAGAGTTTAAATACCACGATAAAGCCTTCAATAACGGTAAATTAAATACATAAAATGACCTCACCCCCATCTTCAAACTGCTCCCGCAGATACACAGTGGACTCGGCCAGTACAGATGCGGCCGACACGACCATTAAAAGCAGCGACAGCGCTGTCATTGTGACCAGCTGGAGCACCCCGCCTTATCAAATAAACACTACAGTTATTAATAAGTCTGTGTAAAGTGCCTACACCGTGCAGCAGACGCTGTTAGTCGGTCCAGTCCCTCATACAGTAATGTTACAGTGAAAAACGCTGAGGCGCCGCCGCCGCTCTCCTCTCGGCTCCGCACAGATGTCTGAATCTGATTGGACCGCGGCTCGGAATCTCAATAAGGAAGCGTTGCTTCTCTCGACCAATCAGAGGAGAGGAAATCTTGACGGATAGTCGCTGCAGCCAATGGGAGCAGACCACGCGTTTGCTTGATACACTCCCAAGTAAGGGTGATGCGCCTGGGGTGAATCATCTAATAATACATCCCTGTGAATCATATGTGTGGAAAATCATAATAAATATAGTTAAATAACTGGTAAATGTAGAAGTTTTAAAGGTATTCAAGTCGAACTGAATAAAATAATGGGACATACAGTATACTGCCTTGAAAACAAATGTGGTCAAGGCTACTCCAGGCGTGATTTGACATAAAAATACTGATTTGAAGAACAATTTACTTTATTTTCCCCACAAAAACACTTTAATAAACTACGTAAGAATTCCCAAACTTACACTTACTCCTTCGCTCCAAATCTGCAAAATACACCTCTGACTGCATTGAACCAGGGGGCCGACAGATTATTGGTCTAGACGATTATCAGGGCCAATATTTTCAGTTTTTCAATTATCTAGTAAGTAAAAAGCATGTTATAAATATTGAGGGGGACATTTCCCCTGTTTCCCCCCCTCACAAAAATATAAGCCTATGCTACCGATTATTTTGTTGACATGTATAAAACGTGTTCTCACATGTGTAAGACCTTTCATTTAAAGCTGTTAAGGAAGTTACTGGTCTGTCCTCCTACCAAGAGAGTCACAGTCCTAGAAATAAAACTTTATTCTATGGTTCCAGTTCAACAGAGCTAATGCCCTTCACGGATGTTTCTTCCTCTGCAGTTATTTTCTGTCTGACCTCTGCATAAAACCTGCACAACTCACCACTGCTAAAAAATGTTCTTAACTGTCAGAAATGATGTAAAATGCATACAATTTCCTAGAGCCCAATTTGCCATGTTTAAATTGTCCTGTTTTGCACTTCAAAATCTAAAATTGAAATCTGTCATGGAAGACTTCAAGACAGTCATTTTTCACATTTCAAAAATCTAAAAAAAAAAAAATTATTTAGTTATCATTCTGTTGATCGATTAATCAACTAATCCTTTCAGCTCAGGATTTGTGTAGGATGTTCTGTTACTGCTCCTTTTATGATCTACTATTTAAAGACAGATGTATGCACCATGTAAACCAATTAATACATTGAGACTGCCAACATTAATTTGACAAATGAATCCCTGCAAATGATTGCATTACATAAACACACATTTTTTTGGTTTACAGTGGGTATTTATTTTCTCAAAACCATCTCTGATATTTCTAGTTTTTCCTCAGATTTGACCCTGAGCTTTGGCACTCAAATCACTTAAACCAACCAAGTCTGTGTGAGAGGATGTGAAAGTGAATGCATGAATTAAATCATAAGGCAAGCAATAAACACGTTTGTTAACTATGCCCCAAATTAACAGCATAATATTATATCTAGAAATGAATCAGTTCCATATAAAACAATGAAATTACAGATAAAATATAAATTAATAAAAATATTTACACAAAAAAACAAACCTTAGAAATATATTCATTGCTTTGGCACATGTACTCTCGTATAAAACTATTTCAAGTTTTTGCATCACAGTGCCTCATACCTTAGCTCTCACACACTCCAAACTCTTCACACAAGTGCCATTAACATCAACCAAACCTTTCAGAACCACCAAAAAATAATCTGTTGCATCAAGATGCTGAAATATGGCACAAATGATGTCAATAAATAATAAGGGCAAATTTAAGTACAATGTCTAACATGCAAATACTAACACATGAAGGATGAACTTTAAAAAAAAAAAACAAAAAACCAGCACACCACTTGGGGCTGAGGTGAAAATACATAAATAGTGTGATAAAATATGTATAAGTATCTCTCTATGACACACACTTCACGACCACTAACACTGTGTAATTCTCTGTCTTGATACTGTGAGGATTCGAACCGGGCAGGTGAAGAGGAGCCGCCACACTGCACATGATGACCGTCTGGCACTTCTCATGCCCGCAGGGTGGGTCGTGCTGCTCTCCCCTCTTATACTGGATCTGCCCCGCTGTCTGGCCTTCTCTGAGGGACCTGGACAGACACGATCTGTGGGGGGAGAGTACGTAGAGCGGAGCAGAGAAGACACGTCTTGTCTGTGGCTCTGTATGCAGATGGGCTGGTAAAGCAATCTCACACCTCCTCCAGGTCTCTCTCTCCATCTGTCTCTCCATCTAGGGGAGAAAGAAGTTGATCCGCTGGGGTATGGACTTGCATCCCTGGGCTGAGAAGAGTCTCTCTTCTTTGGGGACGTACAGCATTGCCTTGGCCACCTCGTCCAGCGTAGCTTCATCCGTCTCCAGACCTCGTGCTGCGTAGGCGTCCCGCGCACAGAGCTTGACATGGCGGTACTCCAAAGGCAGGAATGGCACAAAGAAGTCGATCAAGTGGCCAGACATCAGCTCACTTTGAGCAAACCCACCTGGGAAAGAGAACAATGTAGAGAAATTTCTTAGAAATCCCAAAACGCAATTAAAGCTCCACAAATCAATGTTTTAGAATAAGCTAGAAAAGGCTCGCTTTAATGTGAGAGGGTTTCTTGTAGCACAGATTCTGCCAAGAATCAATACTTGCAGCTTTCTGCCAATTATCTTGGTCAAACACAACAGTGGAGTAACTTTAACTCTCGCCCACCACACATGTTTAAAAAGTTTTGCAACTCACTCAGTAACAAGATTTGTTCACTTTCTGTCCAGGGTGAAATGGCAGAGAGCTGAAGTAAACACATAAACCACTGCAGAGGAAAGCTGAGCATCTGGCGACCGGCTGACAAACGTAAAGCCAGCACTGCAACGTACCATGAGACTCCATAGTTTCAGCTCGTAGCCGGTGCTCCAGGTCTTCCATACCGATGTCCTCTCGATTTTGACCGGAGTGCCAGAAGTCCAACGCCACATCATTGATCGTTGCTCCACCAATGTTGCTGTAGAGATTACAGGTACACCAAAAACACGATGTAAAAGCAGTATTATTCAATTTAAAGTTTTCTCTACAGCCTTAAAGGATAAACACTTTTTGTTCTATCAGACCTGGGACCCATTTCTTGATTACCTGGGCGCCTCTGCATCTTGATGGATGAGGCAGTGGATTATAGAAGTGGTCTGGAAAAAGGATGTGGAGCCATAGCTTTGGATGATATTAAAATGCAATGTGTGATGGGCTGTCTTACGTGGACCTCCTGGACTGGATGTTAATTATTTTGAATCTATTTACTTTTTGTCTGTCTGCTTTTTTTTCTTGCTGGATTTGGTTGCCAGTATTTTGTACACTGTTAGTGTTATTGCCTGAGTGTCTGTGTCTCCTTCAGGAAGACGCAGACACACTTTAATACAACAGATACAATACAACAGTTTGTTTGCTTTTCGACTTATTTTCTACCCCATTCTATATTACTGTTTTATTATTTATCTGTTCATTCTATTTTATCTTTTTATTTATCAACTTATGTATTTACTTTTTTTTTCCTTTTTACATGATTGCAAGCTCTTCATGTTCGTTTGGTTGCGTATTTTGTTTTTTGTATGTTCACATAAACCAGTAAAAAGAGAATCAAAAAAAGGGCATTTTTAACTTAATCTTAACTTTAAATAGTGATATTTAGTTACTGTGACAAAATTACAAAATGTTATTTAAAAATAATCCAATAATAGAAATTCTGCGTGAATATTTGACGTGATTTTGTATACCATAATACGATACCGTTGTGTATTAGTGACCCCAGGTCTCTCCTACATCAAACCACTTCACCGTAACAGTGCACTGAAAAACACTCTTCTATATTTGACTGAACAGATTGTCCGTTATCTGACATGGAACACGAATGATTGAAAACATAGTGAATCGATAAAGACGGATAAAAGAAACTCAGATGAACATCCTTCATCACAGACGAGCTGCCAGGACACCCGGGACAGAGGCGTAATACGTTCTGAGTCTCTGACCGGACGTGGCCGACCTATAAACCAACCTGAGAAAGAGGAAGATGGCTCTGCGGTAGCTGACACCGTCTACGTTGTCGTAGTGATCCATGTAGGGTTTGATGGCATCGATGAGGCCTGGGTGAAGCTTCTCGGCCTCGTCGAAGATGAACAGAGTCTGAGGGCAGCGCAGCACCATGTCCCGAATCGCCTCCCTCAGCTGGCCCTGGATACACAGAGTAAGAACTGACTTCTGTTGTAAATCTCTAAAACCTCACAATCTGAAGAACAGAAACAAGACAATTTACTTTTGACTCTGTTCAGGTTTTAAAGGAAAAGTAAGATTTAGGGGGATTTGGTGGCATCTAGCAGTGAGGATTGAAGATTGCAGTCAGCTGAAACTTCTCCTTCAGCGTTTTTTTTGTTCAGGAGGATTTAACTGGGAGCCAAATGGGAGGTGTCTTTCTCTCCAAAACAACAAGACCTGGTGATTTAAACCTATGAAAACAGTGAATAAAGCATTTTGACATTACAAATAAGCGTTTCTTTGACGCTACAGGCCACTAGCTCAGCACCTGCTAATTTGTGCTCATCTTTTTCGTCCTTAACTTAATATCCAGATATTCAGGAGGTTTTTACCAGGGGCCAAATGATACGCAGAGGTCTCATCCTACACTACTGTTTTCCTGTTTTATTTTTTTTTAAGATGGTTTTTTTGGGGGGATTTTTGCCTTTATCTTATAGGACAGCTTAAGCATCAAAGGGGGAGAGAGAGGAGATGACATGTGGCAAAGGGACGCATTTTGTAGTTAGACCAGCGGCTGCTGCGGTGAGGACATGGTCTCTGCACATGGGGTGCCTGCAGGGGAGCTATCGGGTGCCTCTTACTGCATTTTTAATAGACATGACAACAAAGCTGAAGTTGTTTTTTTTGTATATTACATATTTTTGCTCTATGTAAAATAAATTTGCATTTTCTCCTTTACAATACAGTGTGTCACGAGGGACAAAAGGTAATTTAAAAGTTTTATTAATTCTTTTTGTCATTACTCTGATAAGAGAGACCTTATGAAAACAGCAGAAATGTCCTCATATGCAGCTTTTGATAGTATTAGGGTTTAAAGGTTGTTCTGCGTACTATAATCTGTTAAGTGTGGCCCCTATTGTGCAATAACACTGTAAACATTATTATGAAATCTAATGCAGTGATTGTGTAAAAATGTGTGTCAATGGGCGCACACTGGCACCTGTGACCCGATAGGATAAATGCCAGGTGCAAAAAAAGGACCGAAGTTTGACTTGGACCATCTGTCCAAACCGTTATCATTCATACGCTGAGTTAAATCACACAGATTAAACATCTGACTAAGCAAACGGGGGACCCGAGAACACTGCCAGCATGTTTCTGGCATGGGACGTCACACTCTGTGCCAACAGGGCTCTGGCTGTCTCACCTTGTACGTGTCTACCAGTCTGGCGTGGGGGAAGTGAAACGGGGCAATGAACAGTCGGACACACTCGCTCTTCACTCCGTCTCGATACAGGTTATCTGCAATGATCCGTGCCACAAAGTTCTTTCCAGTGCCGGACCAGCCGTGGAAGGAGAGCGTCAGCGGCTTGTTGGACTCAGGGTTATTGATAAAACCCTGAATGGCTTTCAGAACCACCGACTGAGCCAGGTGCTGCCCGTGGAGCTTTGTCTGAAGGTCCCGAGCCAGACCTGCACATCAGAAAACGATTTCAGGATCAGAATAAGATTTATTACCAAAGAGGTTTTTACTGAAAAGGAATTTACTTTTGTATTAAACATGTTCAGATGAAATAAAAATATTAATTTCTCCAGTTTTTAATTCATCTTTTCATCTGTTTGTTTTTTGCTTGTTTTTTCCTTTTTTTGTTTCTTTTTATTACGAAACACTTACTATTAGTGTTGCTGTTGCCTGTATGAATGATTTTGCAACATATATTTCTAATTTATTTTTTATTTTATAATTTTCTTTCCCACTTTGGTGTTATAACCAGAAAGAGAATGATGAAGGTATGCTGTGTTGTATGACGTGCACCAAATCTGATTCCAATAAAAAAAATTATATAAAAATAAATGCAAAATCTTTCAACAGTCAAGATATAGAGCAGAAAATTACAATAAAAAATATATGGAGGAGATACTTACAAATATTGTAATAATAAATATGTACATCACAGCAGTTTCAGAATTAGAAAGCTGTAGTTGCAGCTTTGCAGTTTTGCAAAGGAAGTTCCAAAAATATAAAGGGAATGTGCAAAAGTTCACAGTACAGCAAACAGATGCAATGTTCAGAGATAAGATGTGCGTTAATGTGCGCATCCACGTGCATGTGTGCGTAGAACAGAGTGAACAACTTAATAATGCCAGTATCTGATAATAACAAAACCCAGCAATGATGCAGCATTATTATATTTAAGTTTGGAAGCTTCACACGAAGCTCAAGAGTTTTTCATGTATCTCACACCTACTCAGTATAAACTTCTCTAAATATGTTTCTGCAGTGAAGCAGAGTGATTCACTGGTGTTTGCAATAATAGGGTTAAGTTGAAGTCATGGACATAATATCTTGTGACAATATTTAATGTGCAATAAGCTGAGGTGCATTGCTCAAAGGTGAGCAATGTAAGTATTTAATTATGCAGCTAAAGAACAGCTAATATATAGAAATAAACAAACTGGAGTCGTATAGGTGCAACTAGAGCAGGACTCAAAATGAACAAAGCATTCTGAAAGCCCTCGAGAGGTAATGTTTTATTTGGACAGTTGACCAACAGATAGTTTTTTTAATTATTTGTAACATTTCAACAGCTACTAGTTAAGATTCAGCAGTTGAGCTGTTGTTTTATTTTGTAGATGTTGAACAAATTATTTGTAGAGTATACGTGACACTTCATGAACATACCCAAACTGCTGAAATGTTAAGAATACAATAAAAACTACATGAAACAAGGAAATTATCTGTATCAACGTTTTTTTTAATGACCACCGATAAAATTAACGAATGATAAAGAGCGTGTATTACACTCAACCATCACCAGGGAAGACAGTCTGCAGAAGTGTCAGCATTAGAGAAACTTTTACTCAGTTAAACCGCAATTTTTATTTATTCTTTTTTATTATTTAAATGTTCACTTAACTTTAAAAAAAAAAGTTGCAGGAAATTTGTAGTATATGATGTAAGAATTTCAGTTTTGAGTAAACGTTTGCTTAAGGCATTTAAGTTTTGTGTTGGAGTTTGTTTGACAGAGATATTTTCATTTTGATTGTAAAAGCATCTCGGTTCCAAACATCTATTATCAGTCTCATTAACCACCAATAATAAAAAAAAAACAGTATCAGTTGACCCCTAGAACAAACTATGAATCTATGACTCCAATAAAAGTCCCATTCTCTTCATGAAATCCTATAAGGGACAGATTGTGCACAACGCAAACAGTGATTTTTTTTTTTAAAAAAAGAAAAGAAAAACGTGATTTACAGTAATGTCCAGAGACAGTATATTTGCTGGCACTTGATGGGACTGTCCCAACATGTGCACTGGACCGTTTAAGCAGAAAATGGCAACCACCAAGCTTGAGTGTGCTACCTGTGATGTTGTTGGTGATCCTGCAGTCTCCAGACTCACAGCACTGGCCCAGACTACAGTACCACTGATGCAGCAGGCTGATGTAGTCCTGAGGAAAACCTGCCCAGAGCTCCCGGGTAGGAACTGCTCTCATCACAGCAAAACAAGAAGACAGTGATAAATCAGCAATATAATAATCCGCAGGGAGCAAATTAGTGTTAAAATGTAACGTGCAAACAGGCTACATTTGTGCCAAATTTGAGAAGCATTACATAATAGCTTACGATAGGACAGATATCATTATATGAATTTGTGCCTTACCTTGTTGTGTAGCATCGTCTTGGTGCGGCTGACACTCCCCCTCCCATATGTTGCAATAAATGTAATTAAAATAGTAGGTGGAAACATTGGAGATGCTGTCGAAGTGGAAGAAGTCTGCCTCTGCGGACAGAGCCCAGAGCGCAGGCAGCAGCCACCGCGCTAACATCGGTGCGTCAAGAGGCGGCCGAGACCACACTGAACACCGCGTCCCGGTCCTCCTCTCCGGTTTATTCAAACCAGGCCCAGTACTGGCTGCCTGCTCTGTGTGGGAGATTCACCCCTCTCCCCCATTGTAGAGGAGGAGGAGGAGATCTTTTTTTTACTTTTTGTGTACGGCGCGTGCGCACTACTAGCTCCGCCCGTCTTAAAAAATGGTCTGCCCCTTATAATAGATCCATGGTCTGCCCTCCCCATTTAAAGTCTGTGGTTTCGTTGAAATGCGTTTCCAATTAAGACTGGTTAATTGCATTTTAAAACATTTCCAGCACTACAGTTGCATATAGAAACTGTCCAGGACCGCAAAAGCAATCTAGATTAAAAAAATATATATGTATAAATATGGATGTATTATAAGGAAGTCGGGGCATGGATGTATTATGAGTCGGGGGGACAACTACGTAATTTCCGGTGATGTCTTTGGGACGTCACGTCCGTTGTAGTGGGCTGGCCAATTAATTGCAAAGAATATGGCTTATTCTTACCTTGTACATTTTGTATTTCCAACAAAGTCAGTGCATAACATTTATTTGCAAAATTATATTATTTCAGGTATGCAGATGTTGAAACTTCTGTGGGCAGGCTGATGAAACGTTAATCCATTTATTTTTGCAGTATAATATCACAATTAACTTTTGGTCTAATTTAAGTTGTCATGTTTTTGATAATTGTAACATCACATATGACTTTACCCCTCAAAGATATAATAGGCGTTTATGGTGATAAAGTCACAAATACTTCGATTATTTTTTTGTTTGTTTTTTTCTATGGGGAAATTTTTGTCCACAAACAAAAGTTTAGGTTCACACCCCTTCTTTCAGTCTTTTGATTGAAAGAAGGGGTGTGATGCAACACTCTTCTCTCACTCAGGAATAACAAAAAAGGAAACCCCTGATGTTATTTAAATGTTTTTTTTTGTTTGTTTCTGTGTCCTTTTAAAAATAATTTAATATTTTTATTGGTTTTATGTATTTATGTGTATTTTTTTTGCATTTCTGCTTTTATTAGATCAGACATGAAAACGCTAGGGTGAAAGGGGGAGAGAGAGGGGATGACTTGCAGCAAAGGACCACAAGCTGGAATTGAACCTGCGGCTGGTAACTTCATGCATCAACAGGATAGCTTTCCAGTGCAGCTTCAGGTCTGTTTTCTATCCAATATTTCACAAACAGCAAATGCTTCAAATCTTAACATCTAACTGACCAAACAAAATATTGGATTTAATATTCCATTTTTTTATATATATAGAAAATTAAGCCTTTGCACAATAATGGACCTTTTAGCCACCTCTTAAACAATTGTCAAATTAGGTCACGATAAGGTTTATCTTGCTTTTTTTTTTTTTAATGACCACATTGTACTTTTTAAAACATGTGACAACCAGGCGCTGTATTTTTAAAATTTTTATTGACAATTTTGAAAACAATTTCCATGTTCCTGATAGTAATGATACATTGACTTACATTTGAAAAGGACCTTTCTAGTCTCAGAGGCTACCATACAACCGGCTACTCAGTTAATCATTCACACGCAGTCATTTGGGGTTTAATATCTTGCCAAAAACTAATTTTGACCTGCAGACTTCAGGAGGCAGACTGCCGGGCTTCCACTGACCTCTTAACACTTGGGCCAGAGACAGCTGGTGTGTTTGTCAAAAAGCTCAGGTCACCATCCATTAAAGCATCTGAGAAATTTAATTTATTTGGGGCATTTTTCCTTTAAATGTTTTAAATTATGAGTCAATCTATACTAAATACTTACATATAATAAGCCATTTTCATTTTGGTAAGCCCTTTTCAAAAATACTGCACATCATGTAATAGATGTGCATATATATTTTTTTATTAAACATTTCATGGATTAGTTACGTTTTTTTGACAGATGGCCCTAAAATGTATCAGTTATGGTCTTTAAAGTTTGTCTCATTTATGAAAGCTTCAACCGGGAGGCTCATGCCCACGTCAGAGTGAGATGTTCGTACAAGGCTTCATCCTCTGGACCAAACGGCTCCACAGCTGCACGTTTGAGGGGAAACAGACAAATCTTTCATTAAAACAAAGTGTGGAAAACTGTGACACAGAACATGTTTAACCAACCACATTGCCTCAGAAAAAAATGGAACGGTAAGGAGTATAATCAAGATTAATCATTTGGCAGAATCTTTTCATCACAGGTAGTGTGGTCAGTATGGAGAAATTTAAAAAAAAAATTAAAGGTGAAGGACTTTAAATGCTTACCGTGCTCAGTCAGATGCAGGTCTCTCCTGGAAATGGGGGAAAAAACAAAAAACCTTATTACAATTCAGTGACTGATTGACGCAAGAATTTAAGTCACTGGGTTACTCAGTAACAGAAGTGGTCCACATTTAAGTTCAGGTCAGACATTTGTTAAGACATCACTGAACCCATGGTGTTAAACACTTTGTGGGAGGATTTGCTTTCTCACCTCAGCCGTTTTTTTGCCGTTTATTGCCATTCTCCAACATCAACAGTCATAACCTGAAGAGACAGAAGAGGGTAAGTTTAATACGATCACCAAACATTAGATGAAGATTAACACACTGACCAGGTCAGCTAGAGCTAATATAACAGACTCCATGGTTTAAAGTCAGTCTTTCACTTTGTCATCACACAGGTCAGTCTACAGGGGTCAAGTAAAGGTTTACTAGAACAGCAAACACCATCCAACTAATGTGTGCAGCACTTCAAACCCAGATGAAGCAGAGGTTCAGGGAACAACGGCATCAAGGTAGACCTAAAATTTTGGTATTAAACCCTAAAACCCTCTTGGGGTGCCTGGTGGCTCAGTGGACTGAATGGGTGCCCCATGTATAGAGGCGGTGTCCTCGATGTCCCCTCTCTTTCACGCTCAACTCCCGTCAATAACAGGCAAAAATCCATTTTTAAAAATAAATCAGAAACTCCCACGCAACTTAAATACTTAGATTTCCACATTTTTATGGAATTATCAAAACATCCACAATTTTAACACAAACACGTTTTCCTAACGCAACAGATTAAAACTATTCAAATCTAATTTCAGCTAGCAGGCATCAATAGAGTCAATGCTGGGACCAATGAACAACGTTCGTGATGATAAACAAGTCGTCACTGACACACATTGAAGCCACATTACAATCGACTACGGAAAATACATTTGCAAATATGTTACGGGACACGAAAGCTTATCTAGAAGATTACTGTAACAGCTTCATGACAAATGGGAAAACAGATCGTGAAATTTCATGACTAAAGTTTTTTGACTTTGGAGCATTAACATGTAAGTTTACCTAAATGCCTGCTTCACTGGCCATCTGGGTCTGAGGTGCTTTCAAATGTCAATTTTCATTCTCACCATGTTTGTGTGACATCTTGTCCTCATGACTGTCACAATCCCACATGATCTGCAAGGGGACAATAGTTGCATGTTTATAAATGGGAATACAAAGTAAATTTCTTTATCTAAAAACAATCCAGATCAGACAAAATGACAAAACTTCCTCAACTGGATCAGAGACCTGATTCAAATCCATCATATCTGAATGAAATTAGCTGCACAATGACAAATTTTGTAATGCAATACTTACCAACACACATGGCTGTGAAGATCCTCCGACAGCACAGTTTCACAAATCTGGAATGAACGATAAGACATTTGTTAACGCTGTTTTTAACACTTGAGGTCTAAAGGAAAATTGCTGTTAATACATCAGCTAGGAGCGAAAGACAATAGATAATCTTCACTGTTGATCTGTTGAACTATGCACTCATCATTGTATCAAGCATCATTTAAGATCATCCAACTTCAGCTTCATCTGACCTTCACTTGGCCCTTTTTGTCCTGCCACATGCTTGTTCCTGAAAAAAATAGACAATATATTAGAATTAATCCAGAGATCTATTAGCCTCATTGGTCATTGAGGCCGACACATCAGCTAGGAGCGAAAGACAATGGATAATCTTCACGGTTAAATCTGCTGAACTATGCACTCATCATTGTATCGAGCATCATTTTAAGTCTGTGGTATTTCAGCATTTCATCTCACCTTCAGTCGGCTTTTTGCACTGCCACATTCTCGCTCCTGAAACATGGAGAAAATGTTTTTAGAAACCTATCCAGAAATCAAGTGTGCCCACGAGTCGTCACTTAGGCCGACACATCAGCTAGGAGCGAAAGACATCGATAATCTTCATGGTTAAATCTGCTGAACTATGCACTCATCATTGTATCAGACCAGTTTGATTTATAAAAGGGTTTACTATAAAAATAAATAAATAAAAATAAAATAAACTCACCTGTAACTGGTCTGGGATTGTGAACCAGATCCAAGCATCTGAAGACCATCTGCAAATCAAAATGTTAGACATTACTCAAAGTGCACATTTAAAACATGCAGTCACTTCTTAGTTTGCACTGCATCAGTAAAAAGTCATCTTTCACTCTTATTCAGAGAGATTCCCATTGTTTTTTAAACAAGATCATCATTGACAGTTTGTTTGAGGAGAATGCAAAGGTAAAATAATTTTGTGCATTACCTGCTCTGGACGTCACTGAGTGGTCATTTCAACCAACGAAAGCACACCTGCTGAACACGAAATAAAATGAGCAAGAAAACACAATAATCTTGAGCTTGTGCACATCAAGTCATCTGTGCCTCAGATAATTCAACTGGTGGGTTGGAGGTTATCGTCATTCATCTTGTCAAGAGTAGCAAATAAAACATCATAGCAGCACAGGGAGAAAGCGCAGAAGACAGGAGACTGATGCTTCTCTGGGTGTTACCATGTGGAGGGTGCAGCCAATTGCACTTCAGATGTTCTAAGTTTGCAGGAACCAAAACATCAGCATGCTTTTAGAGCCAAAAGCAGAGGTACAGCTGGTTGAAAATGTCGAATTTTTGCCTAATATTTTGTTACCTCACATGGTCATCTCAAACAACCTTGTGTCAATCAAAAAACTCAAAGATTTTATACAAAATAATCAACATGTATGGAATCATGTGTTGCCAATCCATTTAAGACAAGTAAAACCTATGTATGTTTGTGGAAGTAAACAATGTGCCAAATTGTTTAAAATTATTTCATGCTTACACGTTTAATTGTGGCCTCCTGGAAGGTTTGCCGGCGAGGTAAAGAGATTCAAATGTATTCAAAACCTTAAGTCAAACTAATCACGGACACCTCAGAGAAGCATAAATCCACCTTCACTGCCATTTTAAAGTAAAATCGATCCTTACCTCCTTCAGTGTAATCAGGTGCTTCACGTCTCGTGACTTTGCTGAGACCTGTGGATACACACTTTTTAGTACCATACTGGTCATGAGAAGAGTAAAAGCCAAGCCTGACTTGAAGTCTCAGTGTAAAATTTCTCAGAAACCACTTCTGTCCACTACTCTTACACATAAATCATCACTGACTTCCTGTTAGAGTAAGCAGAATTACTTGTTTAACAAAAAGATAACTTACCGGCAAAGTACTCGATGTCGTTCAAATCTTAGATGCATCACTTTGAACCTGAAGAAACAAAGCATTTTAGTTACACAGCTCATGCACACTGTTCATTTCTTTAAATAAGTGAAGTGGCACAACTAAAATAATTATGCCGTACTTTAACCTCAGTAATGCAGTATCAGAAATCACTTCTGTCCACTACTCTTATAATTAGACATCATTAGTTACATGTTAATTACAGATAACGCAGTTTTGATTCCTTACCATCTCATGTCCACCTTCATTTTGCAGAGATCCTGTCATCAGCCCTGCAACCAAAATAAGGGGAAAATACATTTTAGATTTAACACACTATAATTTAAAATAACCACTCTAACTTTTCTGCATCTAAATCACTTTTGAAACGAATTTAATCCGGAAACAAACTGAACACACAGCAGCTAACAGCGCTCGAGCTGTGCTGCTAGCTCAACACAGACTAGAAATTTACTCATTTTAGGTCTTTTCCCACACGGTCAGAAATGTTGGCATTCTTCACATTGATTCAGATGTCCCTACCAACATTTTTTTCATCATACAGTCATGGGAAAATGCTTTAGAAAAGTGACTAAAAGTAAAAGATTAGCTCGCTGGCTAATTAGCATCTCGGCACGTGGCAGAGGCCTTCTGTTAACGTCTCTGTGCCATGAAGATATTTAACCCAAAAACACAGCACAGGCTCAGCAGAATAAATACAGAAAAGGTATTTTACTCCCTGAATAGCAACTAAAATGTCTGTAATTTGATTTAATTCATGCAAGACAGACATATAAGGATAAGAGCATCATATTTACCTACTGTACAGCCGGGAAGTGAGGACAGGCAGCGGGTGCGGGGCCTTTTTATTCAGGATGTCGCACTGGCTGATGGGAGAATAGTTCTGCTGGCGCCCCTGCTGGACATGTGTGTCATTGAAAATCACCCGAAAAATGAAACATCTGTGTTATATTTCATATTTTTATATTTATAATGTAATATATTATACTCTTATATTTGTATTATATTTCATATCATATTGTATTTTTTGATAATATATTACAATATAATATACTATAATACATTATATCATATTATGTGTGAAATTGTCGTTTTAAGTATTTAAGTATTTACTCATTTAAAAATAGAAATAATATTTTATATGCTGGAGAGGATGTGGAATGATCGGGGATCATAAACATACCTTTTGGGATTGTCCAAAATTGCAGAAATTTGGAGAGAATATAATAATAATAATAATAATAATAATAATAATAATAAAGAGATAACCAACTCAACTTTTTTTGTTGATTTACATTTGAATCCACTGTATTACATGTTGGGATGTATACTGAGAGGCATACTGCCTAATGTGGATAATGGGGATTATTTGTATATCCCAAGAATACTATTATTAATAGTAAAATGATCACTGTTTCCTGGTTGCAGAATGAACCACCCACTGTGAAACGATGGATTAGACCTAGATAGGTGTACATAATGGACAAATGACTGCATAGTTGAAATTGAAAAGAAAAAGAAAAAACAAAAACATTTTTGTGCAGAGGTGGACACCTGTTATTCTGTACCTAACTGAATAGCAGAACACATAGTCCTTTTCCCCTTTTCTTTCCTCTCTCCCATCTTCCCTTGTGCTATAAAAAATTATCTCCAAAGAACTTTGATTTGTATCTGAAAATGTTGAATGAGCTCTGTTGTATGTCATTAGTGTACTCCTGATATTGAATCAAATCACTTAAAAAAAGAAAAAGACAAAAATAGTATTGTAAAAACACTCAAAATCATTCTCAAGTAAAAGCTAAAAAAGTACTGGCATCAAAATATACTTAAACTAACTAAAAAGAAAAAGTAGCCTTCCCATATTACTGAATTATAATTACTAATACACTAATGAGCTCAAAGTGTTGCAGCTGGTAAAAATGAAGCTCAATTTAATTAGGCTACTTTATATACTGCTGGGTATTTTAATCAATAACAATACATCAATATTTGTTGTTTATTGTAGTGTTAATATTCCAAATCTGAATGAGTTACAATATTTGCCTCCAAAATATAGTGGAGTAAGAAGTATAAAGTATAAGATAGAAATACTCAAGTAAAGCACAAGTTCCTCAAAATGTTGCTTATGTACAGTACTTGAGAACTGAGGAAATTCAATAAAGTAAGCACCAATATCTATTTTTTTTTAACATACTTCATATCTGTCTACTCAAATAATGCTGAATCTAATGTAAGATTTCCTGATGATAAGTTATCCTGATGTCTCTGCCCACAGTTCACTGTGTGTCAGTTGTTTTTGGTGACTTGATTATCTTAAAATTTGTAAGGTAATTAATGTTCAATATCAAGTATAGCAGGACCTGTGTCATTCGCTAATCTTCCTCTGGCCATGTGTTTTAGAGGCAACCAGTGTCAAAATCTAGTTTTAACAAGAAAAAGTGTTTTACTGTGCTTACACGGTGCATTTTTGTTAATACTATTTTGATCAATTGAGCTACTGTAAGCTAATTGACACCAGTTTGTGTTTTTCCAGCATATACTGGTTGTATTTGTATGAATAACAAAGCTGTCATGTAGTCTTTCCTCTCTGAAGACGTCACAAAGTTTGGAGCAACAATACTTCCTCTAAAATAACCATGACAAAATCCCGCAGGAATAAACTCATGGAGATTTAATATTATGCATCAATAAACAGGAAAATCTGATACAATCAATGGTTATGATCAAAATTAAATAAAAAATACATTTTGATTGCTCTCTATCAGGCGATACTGAGTGATACTGAAATGTATGGCAAGGCCTCGATTCAATATAATTTACAAACACATAACATGGAGGGGAAAAACAGAGTTAAAACTTCAAATTTAGCTCAGACACTGGATTTCATTTGGCTTCTTTAACACTGCATTTCTGCGTGCTTTAGAGGAGGATTAGATTCAACAGCTGCATCTACAAGCATCAAGATTTTTTTACCAAGTTTTACATTTGATCTGCATACAGCACCAGGAATATGTTGGTCTTTATTGATCTCCACCAGATTCACTGAAGGTTTTTTGATATTAATTTAAATCAGATTCACATTATATCAATATCTAAAACAGATGATAATCAAATCTTAAACTTTAACCACAAAAAAAAAAGGGACTCTGTTGTGAGCTTACAACAGCATTGAGAGATATTCTTGGGCATTTTCAGGTGAAAATTGGTTTTTATTTCTGTATTTCATCCAAATATCATTGCATTTTGATCCAACCTATGAAGCTGTAAATAAGAGAACGAATGATGGTTCAATAAAGCAGAGGTGTACAGTAGGATAAATATTGCCCTCTATGTGGTTGTTATCTCAAAAAAAAAAAAAAAAAAAAATTGGACAAAAAACAAAAAAACATGAAAACTGAACTGGAAGAACAAAATCTGGACTTATAGCAGCACTATGAAACAGCAGCAGTGTTTCAAAAGTCTACTCTGGTTCTTCAATTTGAACTCTCCTCTCCCTCTGACAACACATCAAGGTGATCCACTCTGACATCTTTGGGTTTGGAGAGGACACGGGGACAAAAAGGGAGACGTCGCAGACTCGTTCCTAGCCTCACATCATGAACCAGCGATCCAGAAAGACAAAAATATGTAAACAATCATTTGTTCATAAATGCCTTCAGGTAACATGGAAACATTGTTTGTTCTCAGTCCAGATGAAAGTCCCTTCAGCCTTTTTTCTAAACCTTTTTGGCATAATGGACACCCATATTTGTCCCATATGATCTCTATATTGCATATATTCCACAAATCGGCGTGTTCAGATACTATGGCTTACGCAGGGCTTTGCTTCTGGAAAACACTTGAGACACAGAACAGAGTGACGGACCACATAGGCGGCAAAGTGAACTTGAAATGGAAACATAACACCAAAAGGGTAAATGGAATGATTCCTAAAGATGTAAAGCCATCAAATTCATATCTTTAAATATTTTACACTATTGCCAGAAAGAAAAAAAATAAACAAAAAGAGCGTTGAAAATAAAAAAAGAATATATATTTATATATCCATCATATGTATATCTATATATAAACAACAGTTACATCTAGTTGCAGGCAAGCGGAGGATGTCTCCCCCGCCCCTTTAAGATTCGTCCCTTCCACCGTTATAAGGCTGTCAGACTCTCGGAGGGGGCAGCAGCTTTCTTTCCTCAGTCACCAGATTCCCTGAGATGTAGAGCGCCGGTTTTATTTGTCTTGTTTGATTTGAACGCCATGAACCACACAGACCTCTGCCCCCTCCCTCCCAAAAAAAGGTTTGTGTCGGGAAACGAGTGCTGCTCTGTGGAGCTGATGAGGGGTGTGGTCAGAGTTGAGAGACGAGACGCGTCGACCTCTCTGCGCTGCCGAGTTTCGTGTTGGCGGGTATCAGTGGCGGTGGAAGTGACATTGCCCAAATAAGGAGAGGAGAAGTTTTCATGTTACATCTTAGATGCTTTTCCATTCGATTTCATTCATTTCCATATAGTTGTTTTACAGTCAAATGCAAAGCTGTGTACATATTCAATCATCAGTCATTCCAAGGCTTGGAAAAAAAGTGGTTTTGCAAAAGAGTTCTTATGAAGACTCTGTTGTGTGTGCATCTCGTTATGCATATGTATGGTGTGTGTTATCAGAGTGTGCGGAGTCTGCTCAGTGCCTCTGAGAGGCTAATCTCTTTAATAGAGGCTCATCGTAGACCCAGCACTCCCCGTCCTCATGGAATAGCTGCAGAAACACACAAGAAATAATAATTATTACACTCAAATATTTAATTCATCCGAAAATAAAACCGAAAGTGATCTGAACATTTCTAACACTGAGCTACCCGTGATCACGTTACAAGCAAATGTTCCCCAAATTCATATAAAATTCAGGTATAGTGTGAGCCGCCTTCAATTTCTCTTTATTACGAATGTAAATGAAAGTGCGGAATGTGTATGATCTGTAATCTTGAAAATAATTCAAATTAATCTGTTAAATAAAGATAAAACAAAACAAGAATATACTTTATAAGTAAAGAGATGCATGTTAATGTCTTAGCATTCTGCGAGCTAATAGCGTATTATCACACAGTGTTTGTGTTTGTGTTTTTTCTGGTAGATGAAGAACAGACTGTCTCACCCTTGTCTCCCACTGCTGCTCGTTCTCCTTCCTCTCTCTGGCTTCAGCTCTCTGTTTCTCCTCCAGCCGGTGTTTGGCTTCTGTTGCTGCATCGATGTCTTTCAGCTTCAGGTTCAACGTCACATCTCTCCACAATCTGGTGAATTGAAGGGGTGAAAGTCAAATATAGAAAGAAAGAGTTTGTCTCTGGATCCTGGGTCCCATGATATGCTAGACTGCTTAGACACCGGTTTCATTTCTCACCTTCGGGACTCGTAGTCGAGCTGGTCTTCCAGCTTTCTCACTTTCTTCTTAATGATGCCTATCCTCTTAGTGTCTATGAACACGGTGTTCTCCTAGAAACACACACAGAACACATTCATGCATCTATCAATATATTGCTAAACTCTTACCATTAGTGGTTATACCCCTGTGTAATAAATGCCTACATTTTCTTCTTATTGATTAAATTTGACATAATTATTGTCTAAAATCCTATCTGCATAGGACTGGTGTTACCTCAAGACTTGTAAAAAAAAAAAATGTGACTTGTAATATTTGTGGAGGTCATCTGCGATCTTTATACCATGAAAATCTGCCATGTCTGTTATTTGTCAAGTAAGAATTCCACCTCAAATTACCTCCCATGTTTCAACAAGCACAGAGGTAATGTGATAATATAAATCCTGTCTAAACTGGCATCGCTCTGATTTGGGGCTGTGACTGGTTGTTTTGTTTTCTCTGCATCTTGTTTCCGCCTCTTTCCCGGTTGAGAATTTTAGAGGCTTCATGGCAATCATAAATGAAAATTTGACAGCATTTTGGATGCAGGAGGGTCTTCTCACCACAGAGTACAGAGACCCATCTGCAGCAACCCTAAATCCATCAGATGAGCAAAATCAAGAAAAATGCAGAGATAGATGACGTGCCAATATGGGCAGGATTGGTTCTGTTCGTTTAAAACACAGTTTAAAGAAAAAAGTTAACACTGTACATCACTGCTAGTAGTACTGTGTGGTATTTTTATGTTGTGTAAAGTGGAGTTGTAATTGACTATGCACATCATAATGAGGTGATAATGTCAGTTACTTCTAATAAAATATGCTTGCTTATCAGAAAACACATGAAACACAGACTTAGGGGTTAATATATAAATCATATGAGCTCCCCTGGACATACTAGTCCCATGCGAATAGGACCTAATTTAATAAATACCCTGGAAACGAAAGAAAAAAATAAATAACAGAAATGGTGAAAAAAAAAGAAATACAGGACAGACTCACTCCAGTTGCCCACTTGGCGTACATCACTCCGTTCCATTCGCCTTCAATGGAGCAGAAGGACTTCTTATCATTTGGTGCACTGAAAGAGAAATAGTAAAGAACGGTGGTCTATGTCATTAAAAAGGTCAGGCTCCTTCATCCCGAATAAGTCTTTGAGCTCTTATTTTAAATAGTTTTTATCAGTTTTCATCTTACAAAATCTCAGCGGTGATCCTGTGCTTTTTTCCTCCGTAGAAGGGTTTGGTGTGGAACACGATGTTGGCGCTGTAGCCCGACTTGGAGCAGGAGATGTTGCACTCCCCGCCTAGCTCCACCCACGGCACAGTCAGGATCGACCTGGACAGACAGGATCAGGTCAGTGACGCACATGTTAATGACCAGAGAGACATAATCAAGTGATGAAAGGGACAGACGCAAGGAAACAGTAACACACACCTGCCATATCCGTTAGGGAAGGTGAGGATGTAGTGTTCATCGTGCTCCAAACACGACACACAACCTGAAACAAGACCAGCAAAGAATTATGACAACTATACCACAAAATCGTACTGTGGAGTGTATTAAGCAGCGCTATTGATGCTGTGAAGTACCTTGGCCAATATTGTGGACACCTATGGACATGCCTAAGAACTTAGACTTGGTCCAGATGTGAGCGTTGAACTGGATCTTCCTACTTAAACACTCTGCATAGAATGCAGAAACTACAGAGAGAAGAGAGGAAACAGTGAAGAGATTATAGAAAAGTCTCACTGATACTCCACAAAATGAAGCATTTCTTTCAGTCAAACTATTTCATTTACATTTTTTTATACGCCATTATCATATAAATATACAATACTGTGTTTTTATTGTTTGAGCGAATGCAGCTGACTGTGAATTTCCTTTGGAATAAATTATCTATCAATCCATTCATCTATCCATCCATCCATCCACCTATCTATCTAACAAAAAAAGAAATTCTTCCCGTCATTTTCAAAAAATGATCAGTGTTCTTCATAGTTTTCTTGACAGTATATGTCACAAAGGTTTTTGCGGTGCTGTGTAATTACTCAGAGGACGAAATGTTGGACACTCACTGGGTGGGTGGTGAGAGACCTGCTCTGCCACAAAACACACACTGTTGGATGAAGACCACGGTACTGGACCTTCTGATACCGCCTCCTGAAGGGTGGATGAGAGGGAGTTACATAAGGGCTTCAGTTTTTTCATAAAGCATTAAAAAAATAAATAATTTCAGAAACAATGTAAAGACACGGTTCCTGCACATTTTTACCAATGAAGTTACAAAATCATTTTCTTAACCTTTACATAATAATTGACTCTATTTCCATGACTTATATTTGAGCAGATTGAAATAGGTTGGTCTTCATAGTGATGGAGCCACACGTTGTTAAACATGAATTTCCCAAACATTTGCACATAAGCCGACTGAGTGTTTGCTATCCTAGCCAAAAGATCAGGCTAACACCAAGGCCGCATCCCTTTTTGGGGGATAGAAAACGGAGGATCATAAAGACATCAATGTAATTTGATGTATGTTCGAATTACACTTTGACAACAATAAGGCATCGTTAGGCTAAATATTGTCTCTAAATAACGAACCTGTTTTTAGAATTTTCCAGTTTCTCTCCAAATGCCACTGCTTTTCTTTCCCCCAAAAGGTGGGGCGGCCTTGATGATGACCCAATCTGGTCTAATGTGTGTGAAGTGATACAAGTGATGTTTCAGCAGCTAAGCACTATATTTTAAATTAGTTGGGAATTTTTATGAACAATTTTTTAACAATAGCCAAAATAATGTATATTCAAAACTTTTCTCCAAACATTCTGTTATTTCCAAACCATTCTTTCTAATTTCTTCTTTTTTTTTTTTTTTTAGGTATTTCTTGACTGTGGGAACCTTGTTAACAACACTGAAATGAAAAGAGTGGTGTGTGCAAAAATTTACATAACAGGAAACCCGTTCTGACATAAAAAGAACAAAGGTTTTTTTTTTTATTTAGTGTTTGCAAAAGTGGCTATACTTGCTATTCCAGTTAGGTTTATTTGTATAACCACAAACAGTTCACAGGTTCATGACAGCATTTTTTGCCACTTTTTTTTATTTTTGGAAATGAAGTGGCACCTTTTTCCTTCACATACTGACATATACTAAACCTGTCATCTTAGTGAGGATGTGCAAAAGTTGTTACTTGAAATATTAACCCGAGGTGAAAAATTAAGCCACAGTTGATTTTTAATCCCGCATAGAAGGCTTATTCACAAAATCTCATAAGTGGTCAAGAGCCAACACGAGCTGCAGAGGCATCTGGTCTCACCGTGAGCGGGGAGGGCTCCTCTGACTCGCTGGGCAGATCCCAGTGGCAGTAGAAGACTTCTCCCAGGATTGGGTTGTAAGGTTTCTTGGCCACTGAACCTTTCCTCCCTGCATGGAAAGCTGACAGGTACCACTTTACCACGTGAACCATGCGCTCCCGGGGCTCCGGCTGCTCAGCGATACTAGTGCAAGTCACAAGAAAGAGTTAAGCTAATTTGTTTTTAATTATGTTTTTTAATTTAAGATATATTTAAATATCTGTGTGATACACGATGAGAGAAAAGACCATTACCTTACAAATAGGTCGGGATGTGCAAAGAAGTCTGCGTACATTTCTAACAAAGATCTCCTCTCTAGAATGAAGGTAGGCAGCACCACCTGTTAAATATAACGAAGGAGAAAAACTGTAAAACTGTTGCTGCGTGGGTTGTTCAGAAGAAACAGCTTGCACAGTTAATGTTAGTGAGTAAAAAGATAAAGGACCACTGCAGTGAGAGGAATGCAGACTGAACAAAGAGAGCACGGAGGGAGCCGGTCAGGAGTGTTTACCTTTGTGAGGTCCATGCCCAGACGAACTTGAGAGAGAAGATGCATAATGACGCTCTTGTGCTCCTCCACAGATTCGCCCTCGCCTTCATCGTCACGGTCGTCGTGGCTGTCAAACGGATCTGAAGATGACAGCAGGGGACAAATTTCATATGGATGTAATAATATTAAGTTCCCTGTCTTTTCATGTGAAACACATTAGATATCTTTTACCATTAAAAAAAACAATTGTTCTACTATGTACTATCAGTACATTTATGTGCACAGTTAAGTCAAGCTACGGTTAAAGCTCGATAAGGCCATTTATTTGCACTGCTGTTCTTGTCCCAGTATACAACCACTGGGGGTGGGGTTTGATTTATTGACAGAAGTATGTCCTGCTGTGCCATGGTAGATGTTGATATGCAGCTAGTTGCTACTGGACCTTCTTCCGGACGACCTATTACGTCACCAAACAAGTTAGCATGCGCAGAATGCCTTGGCCAGTTCAAGTCTGGTTGAGGCGTACACATGAAAGAGTAAATCGACCCCCAAATGCATTATATAGGTGTGTTAGTCCAACTTCCGAGAAATTCGACTTCATATGATTTCAATTTCACTCAGACCATCATGTTTACTTGTATTTTTAAAAACTAAATTTTTAGTCTGGCTAACACAATAATTTGACTTTTTCAACCATCATGTAAACATACTGACTGTCATCATCTCATACTTCAGCATAGAAAAGCTCCAGCTTAAAGTTTAATGCATAAAGAATCACAAAAACTGCTGTAAAATGTTTGTGTGCTTTCCATTTTTACCTGCATCTGTGGTACCATTGGACATGGACGAGTTGAGGGACTCTGTGGTGTCAGGTCTTTTCAACGCTGTCGCTTCATTAGTGAGGGGCGAGGCAGCTTGAGGCCCTGAGGGACTGAGGAGGAGATAAAGGGAGCGGAAAGGAGGCACAAGCAGGAAAGATAAGGACATAGAGTGGGTAAGATTTCACAGGCAATTTTGTTGCAAACTTCTTTGACTTTACACTTTACAGCATTTTTTTTTACAGCTTTAGTGACAGTGTTGCTTTCAAAAAATGAAGCAATAGATTCACTGTGTGCAGTGCTGGCTGCAGGGAGGCGGGTGATACTATACTCACTCTATGCAGTGTTTGGGGGAAGTGCTGCTCTGGTAAAACTCGTCAGCATCGTAGAACTCATCCTCACTGGAGGAGTAGGAGAAGTCTGGCACCGAGTGCGAGGGGAGGGGGATGTGAGCTGGGGAGGCGACGCCGCTGCTGGGGCCTGACGGGCCACTCCCTGACAGTGAAAGGAAAAACAAACGTTATTTGTCATGTCAGTGCTCTCTTGCAGCATCTTCATTTTATGGATCTAATGGAAAAGGCTTCTTTGGGCTTGTACACAGGTCATGGTCAAATCTACATCACACTGTTCAACTCAAGCACTCATTTCTGAGCCTGATCCAGCAGTTTGTGTACGGTAACATTTAGCTGTCTTTAACACAGTGACGGCTTCCTCTGCAGAGCATATTGATAGTGCTCTCAAGCAGCCTGCCTCCTTAGTGCACAGCGCAGCATTTTAATACTGCAGCCTCAGCACAGAAGACAAACAGGCATGAACCTCTGCTTTCCTGTGCTTTGTACTCGGCTTTTTAATTTACTATGTTCGTGGACACAGCACTAAGATTTCGAGAAGTACAGTAATAATTCATGTTAATATCACTTTGTCTCTTGCGGTTGAGTGAGTTTTTACTACATCAGCTTCAAGTTGCCTGTAAATTAAAGAATCTACAGTAAGATGACAATATTCTGAGAATTCAAATGAAGCTACAAACAAGCGTTTATTCTTGTTGCTACAGATTTTTGATTGAATTGATTGAATTGAACAGATTGAATTGAACTGAACTGGACTGGACTGGACTGACTGGTGGAGATTAGGCTTAAATTAAACATGCCACTGAGGAACTTTACAAAAACACTGAACCAGAAACTTAACTGTAGTTCCTGATATGTCCTATAATCATGAGAGAAATGTGTGATTCACATTAATTATTACATCCACACATTATCTTTTCATTCTAGTGGCAAAGCTCCCAATGCTGTGATATGAGTGAAATGAGCTTTCACCTGTGCTGTTGGGAGTTGGGGTCTGCAGACTGCCCATCACCGTGACGACGGGACCAACAGGTAACGTGGAGGGTCGTTGGTCTGATTTACACACCTGAGAAGCGTCTGATGCAAAAACAGAAAGTAGATGGTTTAGCACTTAAGCCTCGAAATAAAACCAAATCACATTAAAAACAGCAGCCCAAAATCCAGGAGGCTGAGAAAATGATCGGAGACGCTGCAGACAGAAGCTTCAGCTGTGAGGGGGATTACACAGTCTATTAAGAGACCGTAATTAGACTGGCCTACTTTGCATGGTTCATTTTTGCAGCGGTCTAGTCATAATCATCTGACCAAAATAGCTCAAAACATTAGTCAGATCTTAGTCATGCCATGCCATTTAATGTAGTCAATTATTTACTGATTGAAATGACCTAAAATATAATTATACTGACGGACAGGAATTTGCTTCAATCAAAACGGATTAATAAATTCATTTTCAGAGAGAATTATGTCTGAAAAATTAAATAAAGTCACATTACTACATGCAATAACCAGTTTTGGGGGGGGGAGCTTTGCAAGCTACCAATTACTTCGCACTAGAAGAAGTGGAATAACAGCAAAGCTACCCTCGGGAGAAATCTAGTTTGCTTAACTAAAGCAACTAAGAAAAAGTAGTTCAAACTACTGTAAAAAAAGACCAAATTGACAATGTATGTTTGAAACAACATGTAAAAATAGATGATGCAAAAAATATCACAAAGTCAAAAACGCCAATTGGATGCCCTATTTTTAAAAAAAATTTTTTTTTTTTACAGGTAATACATAAACCAAAAAGCCTTCAGAAACTAGAGTCCAGGGGCCAGATGCATAAAATTCTGTGTAGATTCACAGCTAAAAAACTGTGTGCATGCTCAAAGACAGAAATATATGTACATGTTTTTTTTGTCAGATTTATAAAGCTGTGCATACTCCTGATTCTGTTTTATAAATCTCAATCGCATATGCATGAGCCTCATTTCCATACCCACAGTCCGACATAAACACACGTAGAAACCCTCTTAAACATACGTTTGCATGTCAATACTTGATTATTCAACATTAGAGCGATGATCAATAATTCATTCATAACACTCATGTGGAAACCGTTTTTTACAAAGCGCCTAACAGGATACCATTAAACGATCGTTACCAGGAAGATGAATGTAAATAAAAGTGATGGTGAAATGTATCAATCCTAAATTATTTAAAATTAAATTTATAAATGCGCCTTTGATTAAAAAAAACCCCATATATTATCAAATATAAAATAGCATGCAAAAAATTCACTTACTATTTAATAATAATAATAATAATAATAATAATAATAACATCAACAAGTAATTTTTTCACATTGGTGGTTCAATTACAACAGAGAAACGATTAGAAAATAAAGATAAAAAGGATAAAAAATAAGATGAAAAAGTAATTTATACAAATATGAATGTAGATGAACTTCCAGCAATTTACTGCAAAATGTAGTTACACACCTAGTTTTATTAGACAGTCCACCACCTCCAACACCGTGAATAAAAAGGATGGATATTATGTAACTGGACCCTGTTATAGATCCTCGACAGTCAGGAACTAAACTTATATCAATTTACCTTCAAACACTAAAGGGACATTTGGTACATTAATCAAAACCCCCATATAATGTCATACAAGAACGTGTTTCAGGTTTCATCCCACTGTCTTCAATACCACAGTGAAACATTAGAATTTCAAATGCGACAACATATTAACTCATTATAGTGTCTGTTCTATGAGAAAATTGCAAAAACAAGCATTCTTCAGACATTTGTGACAAACTGAGTAACAAAGCAGATCCATCAGCTGACGGAGACGAAGGTATGGACAACAGGGGGAGCTGTTGTTACCTTCCCCGAAAGATGTTGAGCTTGTGAAATCTGTGAGTCTGTATACAGACATGTTAACACATTAAGCACATGAACACACACGTCTACATGTGTGTAAGAAACAGTGAGCACGCAGGTGTGTAGTACCTGTGGGTAGTGTGGTCTGTGTTGGCATCGTGGTGTTGACTACAGGAGTGTCCAGAGGGGGTTGGTAGATCCCATCCACTGGGTTTATGGTGCTCTGGAGGAAACAAAAACAACATTGACATGAACAGTAAAAACAACACTACATCAGACACTTGCTGCAACAATAGCACACCCACGCCACTGCCTGCTTACTAATCTAAAATGTTGCTTAACAGACAATAAACATTGAGATTAAAATCCAATACTGCAGAAGAGAGTTTGGCCTCAGTTTTGACTACAGAGTTTTTTTTTTTTGGTATATCCAGGTACAATACAGCATATTTTAACATCTCTAACCAAATGTACTAACATGCTAACCACGATGAATCACCATTTCCTTTCACATCCAAATCAGATGCCAATGTGAGCTCTCACCCTTGACTGGATACCAACTTCACAGCTTGTGTATTAGTTCAATATCAGCTTAATGGTAAAGCTACACGAAACCAAGAGCAGTGACATAAAATATCCCCCACCCTGTCTGGGCAGATCAATTTCCTTTCACTTCATTTCCTGGAAAGACTGTTTCCAGGTTTCGTTAATGTAATCAATATGAAACCGACAACACTACTTGAAATCCAAAACACCAGCGGTAGCATGTTTTGTTGTGTATGGACTCTGGGAGGAGTAGCTGTTACCTTAGTGGCAGATAATGTGGATCCAAATAAAGACTAAAGCTTTACACAATAACCAGCAGCGCCTCTGGACCCCTGAGCAACCTTCCAGCATAAAAAGGAGTTAATTAACTCCACTGGGCCTCAGACTAAATCTTTAACATCTTTTAACTGTCTGGCTCTTGATTTCCCCGTGGTGAAAACCAGCGGGGACGTTCGTATCTGCAGTGGCCTGCCCTCATCAGTGACACCTTAACATCATGTGTGCACTTATTTAAATACAGCAACAAAAACACACATAGAGAGGAGCCTGTTAGCTCACTGCATCGGGGTCACTGGCACCAACGATCCAACTGACAGGATCACTGATGACAACGCGAGCTAAAGCAAAACCATATCGACCCTTATTCCCAAACAACTTGCCCTCAGGGCTCTCTGTGGCACTAAAATTAGATCGAGTCTATGTGATGTGTTATTCTGTTACTCAAACTTGACCTGTAATCTGTGATTTTTAGGGGATGTTTTTTCCGGGGAAGTTTTGATTAAGTCATCTGAGGCCAACAGGAACATTGAGTCAGAACATGAGCTGACACAGTGCTGTGACGGTGAGGATAACAGAGCTGGTCTAAGAACCAAACAGGAAGAAGACAATAGACCTCCACAATCCCATGATGCAATGCAGAACATGTTGCATAGAAGATACTGACTGCAGAGGAATAACAGCTGTGGTGTACTGTCATGGTGTTTTTCTTATGGGGAAATTTTCCTTAAAATTCAACCAGAGGTGGGGTCAAGTCTTTGCACTTAGGTCCCACGTTTAGACATGCAAGTCATGGGTCAAGTCACAAATCAAGGCTGACAAGTCCATGGTCAAGTCCTAGCTTTGTGTTTCAAGTCCTTAACAAATCACAATCCACTCTTCAACAAATGTAATGACATTTAAAAACTTGTATTTATTTGTTAAAACAAGTTGACTGGATGTTGCTGTGTCTGTCATTTTTGTATACTGCTATTTTTTTTTCTTTTGGACACCAAATCGCTTTCGAACATGAACAAAATTATCTTTGGTGTCAGTTTTTCCAAATGGCACTCATTAACATAACGTTAGTTCATCATGGTTTTCTTTTGCAACTTGACTGGATGCTCTCAGACTGTTTCAAGCTTCAAAGTGTGTCTGAGGAATTAAGTGTCAACTTGCAAGGAATGAAAAGCAATCAAGTAAGCAGTTTCATTAAATGAGGGGAAGTTAATAGATTCATGTTAATCTTTTTAAATAACACTCTGGGGAAAGTTATCAAGTACCTTTTAAGTGAAAAGGCTCAAGGCCAAGTGAAGTCATGAGTCACTGGCGTTAAATTTGCAAATTCAAGTCAATTTCAATTCAATTTAAAATTTTATTAAGGACTCAGCTCATAGAGAGGTCCATAGACAATAAAACAAGATAATATTAACAAAATAAAATGAAAAAAAAGAATAATAAATAATAAAATATATTAAAAACATATATTTTTCAATATATTATTATTATTATACCTATATATGTGCCACCAAACATTTTAATTGCAACAAAAAGCAAGTTATGATCATGGGTAGACAATGTTGTGCATAGCAGTATGGCTAGACATCTCAGCTCTCTCAACTTCTCTCTCTCATCATCCAAATCTCTGCCTCTATTCCTCTCTCTCTACCTCTCCTTCGCCCTGCCCAAGCTTGCCTCGTCCACGTGTCGCCATGAAAGTAAGGCGAAGGCTACTAATTATAGCCAATTACAGAAATACTGGTCGACCATGGTGGGACCAGCCCGTGGGTTTGCAAGCAGGAGCTGAATCAAAAGCAGGCAGAAAGAGTTACTGTCAAAAAAGACTTTAAGCTCTGTCATGATCGATATATAAATATATATATATTTTCAGTGAATGTAATATTAATACAGCAGGAAGCCCAAGCAGCAGAGCAAACCAAAACCAATCACAGCACATCAATTATTTTGACAGATAAAATGCTGAACAGGCTTCTGGCGTGCTCGGTGTAAATGATTCCTGCACTTTACGGGAATTCCCCCGGCGCCGCAGTGCTAGACGAGGTCAATCAAACATGCTGCTAGTGTTTGAGGCATTTTAAACGCAGGTCTACAGTGCACTTATTATTTGCTACACATTATAAGCATACAGGCAACGTGACAGACGTTAAGACGCTCTAAAGCTGCAAAAATATCTTTAGCACAAAGCTTAGTATGCATATAAAAAATGTGCAGTTGGGCGTATAGACAGAGCTTATGCTATTTATACTACGTAATACTGTACTTAATGTCTGTGAGATTAAGTCAGCTATAAGAGCAGCGCAGGCTTGTGAGCCCCTGTGGGATTCTTGCTTTGAGGACCACGCTGGAATTTTTCCTCGTATAAGTCCATTCACGACTAACCGTTAACATTGCATTACTAACCTTTTTCCAAAGCATACCAAAGGTTTTTAGATTGAATTTTAACCTTGAAGGTACCCACTGGGTTTTCTTCAATCTTCACTCTGAGTACATGTTTCATTTGTCCTCATATCCTCACTTTTCTTCCATTTTACAGTCTACCTCCCTCCCCTTTTCCTTTCTATCAGACCACTTACTCCGCTTTTGCAATAGTATAAAAAAATGTACTTGTACAAAAACATCCTATAGATATGTAACCGTTAACAGTTTAGGAATAGGGCTGGGTATCAGTACTCAATACCTTTAAGGCAGGGATACTCAGCTTGGTTTGCTTAAGGGCCACTTTCAAAAAAAGACAGGAGACCAGGGGCCAATCGCATCAGACTCATCCATTTTCTAGGATTTCAGGACATTTCTAGAATTTTAGGATGTTTCTTGGATTTCTGGACATTTCTCAAAATTTGGGACATTCCTAGGATTTTAGGACATTTTATAGGATTTTGGGACATATCTGGGATTTTAAGACGTTTCTAGGAATATCAGAAGATTTTAGGACATTAGGGGCTTAGCTAGGAACTCTGTCAACTCTGTCAACAAGCTCTATATGGATGCTGTTTTATGCACTCTGGCACCTGATGTATACTAATAGTACAAAACAATTCCCAGTGCCAATCCCTTTATTTTTAATGTGAATTGGAAAATAGTTGGGGGGCCACCTGGTATTCTATCAGGAGCCACAGGCCCTAAGCTGAGTAGCACTGCTTCAAGGTATCAACCAAAATAACCAAGCGCAAAGTAGGATTGAAATTTCTCCAGTCAAATGATACCTGCAGTAAATTCTTTTTGCACCTCGGGTCTGATCCCAGACCGTCTCGACTCCCCGCCAAGTCAACAAACATTCTGTTGCTGTCAGTAGCAGCGGCAGTGGGACTAGAGCATCTGCTTGGGGTGATTAAGTACCAAACTTCAAAAAGACAGCCAACCTGTCTTTATGGTTAAAGGAGTGACGAAGTGGAATTTCATACCCACAAACATTAGAGACTCAGGAAGCTTTGCAGTGTATAAACAAGCCTCAAGCTTTGCTTAAAGCTGGCACACAAGTGTCATCACCAATGATTGGCTTGTATTTATTGTCTTTATCATACTGTTTCTATTCCTATTTCTATTCTATTCCTATTTTATGTAGCATATTCGCTGTTCTTTGGGTGGTTTTTGTCGACCTGCCTGGGAACAACTAATTAAAATTTGCTGCCAGCTAACTCTTGTGTAATTACCTTAAATTGTATGCTGTAACTGCAAAAATAAACAACAAAAAATACACCTAAATATATCGTCCTCTTTCATTTTTTGTAGTGTTACATTGCATGGCAAAGCTGGTGTGAGTGAGAACTGTTTGGAAAATTTTCCTTAGTGGATTAAAGCACTCATTCATGAGGTATGGTGTCTGGAAATCAAAACCACAAGTCAAATGTCGAAGGCTAATGTATGCTTGGTGGTTATTTGTTTCCACTTAAAGTAAAAGTTAAATGTTTGGCAGCCCACGCTCATATCACAGAGGTCAGAGCATTATTTTAAAATAAAGAAGACGACATTGTTTACTGTAATGGATTACTAATCTACTGCATGCTTTAATTCATAACAAACTAAAAGAAACAGAAATCAGTGGCTCCCTGTACGATCAGAAATCTATCTAAAAACTTCCAGAGGATGCTTTGGAAAATAACTGTCAGTTATTTGTAGTAAAAACATGCAAAACTCCGATATGGCCCATGACATGAAGACAGGGCACCTGCAGAGCCAGCAAAGTGCTCTCTGAATGGCTTTTCAGCTTTTAGGGCTTGATGGTTCGATAAGCAGGCAGTGTGCACATGTTAAATCAATGGTGAATCAGCAGACTCTAATTAGTGGGTGAAGTGAAGTGCAACATTCTCTTATACACAAGCATGCAAATACACATTTACAGTATATGTGCACATATTCTTTAACAATGTGCATTTTTTGCAAAGTTGCACGCACACGCACACACACACACACACACACACACACACACACACACACACACACACACACACATTTTGTACACTGATGAGAAAAGAATAGTTCCCAACCATTGTTTAGAGAAATCTCAGATGAAATCAGGAAGTTGTTATCTAAATCAACAGAACAGCAGTGGCAGACATGAGGGAAAGAGCTTGAGATAGAGTTTAACTCCAAATTAGACAACATGCACAAAAGAGATCTGATTTATCTGATGTTCTACAGTGGAGAGTATATTAAGCAGGAAAAGAAAGTTAGCAGTTTGTTTGATTTAAATTCTTGTCATGGACAGAGAATGTCAAACTTACTATAAGTCCGTTTGCGTGTTGCTGTTCGTTACTTTGGTCCTTAAAATTTTGAGAAGACAATGTTAGACTACTTGTGAAGGAAGGCTGAAGAGTCATTTCATAAAGCATCCTGAGCATCTGCACTGTAGCGAGCGATGAGATCTGTCCCTCTCATCACATGGAGCCTCATAATATCCACCAACTTGCCACATGCAGTAATCCTTTCATCACATGGTAAAATCCAGTATCAAACAGGACGGGATCGCTCTGCCAATCTGTAATCTACAAGTTTCCTCAAATATCATGAGTGAAAGATTTCTGAGTTTTAATTTAAAAAAGTTACAAATGTCACCTAACAACAGCATAAGGCAGAAATGAATGCTCCACTTCCCTTTTCAATGGGCCGAATGGAACATGTGATGAAATGAATACTGGGCTACACCCTCATCAACCACCGACCCAGATAGCAGGGAACTACTGCAGAGACACGTACAGTAACACACAGTGCTCACTGGTGTGGTCTCACAAGGACAATGATTATGGTGAAGAAGCAGACCAAACTACAGAGAGATAAATTGTGATTACCTTGGCGATTTGCAGCAGTACAATACAGTGCTTGATGGACTCTACCATGCTCTGAAAGATAAAGGCAGAGAGGAATTCAGTAACTAGGAACTGACCTGTAAAATCACAGGCAGGAAGGGAAATGTGTTAAGTTCTGACTTACACAAGTGGTCTCCTTCAGATTTTCAATTTTCTATCAAAAGAAAAGAAAACAGGCTGTAAAACACAATAGCAATTAAAAAAAAACTAAACACAGTGTTGAAATCAGAAGCCGATGTAAACAGTTTGACAGCAAACAAAGCTTAATTGGAGGTAACACTGAGGTAATGAGGTCTAACTCAGTGCAACGGCTTTTTTGTTCTTTGGAAAACCAAAAGACAGTTTTTCTTACTAATGTAATTGGTGAAGTCACAGTGACAAACAAGTCAAAGTGACCACAAACTGACATTAATCTCAGGGAGGAAGTGAATCACACAGCTTTTGGTGAAAAAAACTGATAAACCCTGAAACTGAACTGCTTCCCCCAACAGCTATTAACACCTCTAAAAGATAAAAGTTAAAAAATAAATTTCACAAGAAAGTTCTGCTATCGTGAACTGAATGCTCAGGTCAGAAAAAAAGAAATGCAACTGTAACATTCAACCCAAACCAGTTATGATCTATAATTATAATACACTGGTTCTGACAAAGGTGCCGAAAACACGAGTTTAATACACAAGCGTGATCCCATCGATCCCCTCATATTTATTTTATTAAAGAGCTCACCGAGTCACTGTCTTAGAGCTGCAACTTAAAAAATATTATTATTAATAAATAATAATAATAATAATGATAATAACAATAATAATAATAATAATAATGATAATACACAAAAATAGTTGTTTAGTTATTTGTTAATTATGTAAATTATTTGACTTGGAGAGAGGAGAGGAAAATATGTAAACTTCTTCCTACTCCTCTTCGGACATTTAATATTATGTTTATTTATTTTTATGAGAATTTGTATAATGGGAATTTGCTTTAGGATTACTGTATATATATATATATATATACATTTTATTTCTTTACATGCTGAAAAAAATCAAAACGAGTATTTGTCAATTAATCAAACAACAGAAATATAATAAGCAACAATTTCAACTGAGCCTTTCAGTAATTTTTCAAGCAAAAATGTAAACCTGCTCTGATTAAAAATTTTCTAATGTTACGATTTACTGATTTTCTCTGCTCGTCATCATTTTAAAGTGAATACCTTTGGGTTTTACACAGCTGATTATACAAAACAAAACATCTAAGGCCATCATATTTAGGCAATGGGGAGTTATAATGGGCATTTTTCACCATTGAGTGTAATTGTGCAGACAAAACAATTAATCAATAATAAAAATAATCCTTAGTTTAAGCTGTTTTGAACCATTTTGTTGGCTTTTCAAATGAAAAGGCACATTTTTAAATGATGTTCTTAATACAAATGCTGAAAAACTGGTCATTATAGACATTTTTAAACCAGTTCAATAACTTTTGAAGGTATATACTGATGACTTAAATTTGATAAGCGACACATATCAAACAGGTGTATCACACTGACAGAGATCATCTGTCTGAGATCATTCCCCGGCGCTATATGTGAGCCTGCTTCCCCTGCTGTTAGCCTCGGCACTAATGACAGCGAGAACAGTGGACCAGAGAGCAGAGACACGAGGACAGAGCAGCACTGCTGGTACTCACTCTGCGTGATTCATCCTCTTTGCAGTCCTTGATCTTCTCATCAAACAGCTGTGTGAGGGTGACAGAGAACAAGAGATGAAAAGGACTAAGGGGAAGATGGAGCGTGAGCTAAGATGGGTACACAGTATTACATTAATGAGAAGGTGAATCTGTACAGACGATGTCACTTGAGATAATAGGGCGGCAAGTTGCAAGCTCTTCTCACCAAGGAGTGCAGTGTTTTCATAAAGATTTTCTGCCTGTGTGAATATGCTGCTGCTTCTTTAAATACACGACTTTCTGCGTTATCATCATGCCACCACAAATCTTTCTACAACTTCTGCTTTGTTAAACAAAAGTGTGAGATCAGCAAGGAAATACAGAGACAAAATAAAAAGAAGGTACAGACACAGATTCAAATGCATGCAATGTCATATATATATATATATATATATATATATATATATATATATATATATATAAATAACACATTTACAGATAAAGTGTAGGGTAAGGGAAAGAAATTGATACAGCTTAGTACTGCAGTATTTTGCGTGGCAATACTATATCAATACATGGACACGAACATTGTCTTCAATATATAAATTATTAATACTGCAAATACAGATTAAACTTTTGGTACTAGATCAATAAAATTCAAAATTGCTTTGTCAGTCCACTAAATACATTTTACTGGAATAAAAACGATTGAAGTGAGACACTTTATACCATTAAATAATACATATGCTGACAAATTTTTGCCTTATTTTAGGTTTGACAAAGGTAATAAATCACAATATATGTTATTGCAATACTCAGCATATCCCAAAACATTTAAATTTATCATAATATGTATTATGACCAAAGCGTCATGATAATAATTCCCACTATAGAGTCAATTTTAGGTTGCGATGTTGCATAAACAGTGTTGGAGTTTAATCAAAAAGGTAATGCAATGATGGTGATGCATAACTTCATTATTCCCTGTAGAAAGCAATTTTTTACACTACACATTACATTATTTTTTTGTTACTTTGCAATATTGCCTAAGAGGCATTGGCATATAATTGCAAGTTTACAAAAATATAAAGTTAAACCTTACATATGCCTGCAAATCAGCACAAAGCAAGGCTCAAGAGTATAAAGACTGCAAAAGAAATTGGCTATTACTGCTTAAAAATGAAATCAATAATATATGACGAAGGTTGGCCTTCTATCACAGCATCGTACAGATATTAATTACCTTAAAATAATATATTAATAGGCCTATATAAAATCATATAAGAGACTTGCCTTGCTAACGCTGTTAGATGATGACAGTCTTGAAAGAAATTGAAAAAGGGCATATGAACGGCATGAAGCACTTTAACTCAGTTGAGTTTCATGCTTACCAAACAACAGCTTTGTAATAGATTAGTCCAGCTTTTTCGACATGTTTAACAAGAAGGAAGCAGTCACACTTCATGAAGAGGACATCCTTAAATCACCTGTCAGACAACCTGTTCCTCCACAGAGACAGCACAAAACTGCCAAGGCTGAGGAGCCTCTCCACAAGCGCACTGGACAGCACGCTGTTGTCTGCATGTTTGATGGATTTTATTTATCTCCCCGATATGCAGATAATTGTTACTTTGTAATACATTACACCCAATACTGGGGATAAATTATTTGATCTATGTGGGAATTTTTTCAGACGGACTATATTACCTCCAGATGTTTAGTCAAATATACCAAACTGAGTGGCAGATATCCTCATTTCTCAAAGCTACATGAAGGGTGAAATGATGATGCCGGTTAGGTTTTTCTCTGTCGAGTCCTACCTTTAACTGGTCAATCAGAATCTGCAGGTAGGCGTCAGCTTCAGCGAGCTTCTTATCAAAGTCTTGAACGCTCGGAACAAATCCTGTCTCGGCCTCCTGAGGACAAAGAAACAAACACAGTGAGGCATTACAGTGCAGCCCTAAACAAATCCATGTCAAACACCATGCTGGTATTTGCATATTCAAAGTATAAATACACAGCCACACTACCAGTATTATAAAAACATGTATTCACTTATTATCCATTCATTAAAAAAAGCTGTCACCTCCTGGCCAGGTAGGCTTTGTAAGCTGTTACACAAAATGGTGGACACAGAAACATCAACAGTTTAGGAGAATCTTCCAGCAGCGTACTGTACTGGAGGGGGAGATATGAATACTATTGTTTAAAGGCTAGCCAACATAAAAGGCCAGCAGGTCTGTCTGCCTGCCTGACAGACTGGAGGCCAGCGTATTTCAGGCTTCAACAAAACTGAATCAAGGAACCCATGGCTGGAGAGAATTTAGTTACCGACACAGAAGCATGTGTGCACATGAGGTTGAGGTGCGCTCAGATTCATTGTTTGTTAATTAGCTTGCCTTAATAGCCCCATCAGAAGCAGAAACACAGACTCCACACACACACAGAAACACAGGCACTGACAATTTCATTACATAATATCCATTAAAAGGTAATTACTAGACAATTGGCAGGACAGACGTGACCGGGCATCTGTCTCTATCTGTCTGAGCTCAACCAACCAAGAACAATCCAGCTGGCTGTGACACAAAACCAGAAACAGGAAAACGAGCAGATAAATGTACGCACAGACAAAACGTCCTCCAAAAAAAGGAAGAAAAAAAATCACTGCTGGATTCAGCCAATAGCAGGGACACTGAGCACAGATGACAACACAATAACACCTCTATGCCAAGCCAGACGAGTCAGTAAGATAACGAACACAGTGTATGTCAGCAATTACTCCGACATGGAAAAACACAAAACAACACCTCCTGCATTTAAAAGCAGAGAGTAATAGCACAGCTGATGACAACTGTTAGACTCAAACAGAAGTCTTCTTATCAAACCATGGTGGGTGCTACCGCTGCTTTGGGCTCGCTGCGTCGCACAGTCCTGGTGTATCCTGAGTTTGCGGTGGCTTTTCTTGCTGCTACAGAAGACCTCACAGGAAAGTGAAGAAAAGCCATCATCAGCCAAATTCCATTAGCAGCCTGAGAACTGCTAAAGTTTTAACTGCAAAAACATACTAGATTTATAGAGAACAAAGTCTTCGCTCTGCAGTCATGAAGTCTGCAGTTAGCTTGCCCAACTTCCTCAAAGGATCAAAGGTACTTTCACAGTTAGCGTGACTGCAAAACATAGCTGGCCACATGAGGGCCTGAACAAAAATGTAAATGCAGATGTGACTGTATACACTGCAGCAAGGTGTTTGGATTGGCATTCTAGTGCAAGCAATTTCCCCTTCCTGTTGACTCACACTACACTGGAAAATAACTCCAGTTTATCAGGAAAACCGCTGCCATCCATCTGGTAAGACATTGCATCACTTTTACTCAAGGCTGACAACAAAACGAAACCAAATTCACAACAATGCCAAAACCTGTACAGGTTCTTGTGTAAATACAGCGAGTAGAATACCTTTGTGAATCTTCTAATCTTGTAATGTGAAGTGCTGACATTCATTTTGACATCTGAACTCTGTTTACAGTCTGGATTAACTCCATCCACTCCTCCATTATAGTATTTCCAAACTAACACAAACACTTTACAACTAGGGATGTTCCTAGTGAATAGTTTCCCTGATGTTAAACAGAAGTCTAAACTTAAAGTAGTTGACTAGTCTAAAAGTGAGAAAACACCTAGGAAAAAGCCAAATTGAGCACAATTTAATCTATAAAGTAGGGCTGAGTAATATTTGGATATTATGGTATATATACTGAATATATATGGTGTTGTCTTATCCTTGTTTTAAAGGCTGCATTACAGCAAAGTAAATTTATCAGACTGCTTTAACTGTTCTATCGTTTGCCTTTACACACCGAGCCATTATATCCACTATACTGACATTTTTTTAATTCCAGATTTTTTTGTGTAAATATTTTGTGAAAGCAACAATGGCCAACTCTACAATATCATTGTTGAGGTATTTGGTCAGAAATATTGTGATAATCTATCTCCATATCTCTATCTCATAAAATAAAATTTACTGCCAAACCATGCTGATTTTACAAGATTTCATCTTTGTCCTACTGTGAACCTTGCTCCTTAAGGGAGTGGGGCGAACAAACAAATGTGTTTTTTGTTTTTTTCCTTGAACATTTTAGTAAAAACTATGTCAATCTTATCTGCATTTAGAAGGCATTATTTAGTACAAGACCACACAACTATTACACAGCATTTAATTGTACAGGTGTTATACCATTCACAACGGGACATTTTTGCAGTAAATACACGTGAAGATAAACTAAATTAATGAAGGGAAACGAAGCTGATGTGGTCAAAACAAACAAAAATGCCCCTATCATTACACAATGACCAATATCTCATGTTTTGTCAACACATATAATGAAGGGGGAAGTGTTTTTTTTTGTTTTAAGACAGAGTAGTTAATTTTGGAAGCAGAAAGTTAGAGGCAGGTGGTCGGTTCATAAACAGCCTCTGTACCACCACGTCACTTCTTCAGTGTTCCTGAAATCTTCCCAGACGTCTGCATCTCCACTCCCACTCATTTGTAACACACACACACACACACACACACACACACAGAGACACACACACACACACACACAGTGAGAATATTTTAGAGCAGCCTGTAAAGTCTCACATATAAACACACACAAACCCACCCCACTACCCCAGACTCCACAAACAACACCCTCTCACCCTCCCCCTCCCTTCTGTTTCTGTTTGTCTTTCCTCACAGTGTGACCCACTTTAAAATGCTGCTGCCCCAGCAGCGCACTGCAGCCGTTAAAGTTCTCCTTGCTCTGGTGCAGTGGCGTTTGTGTTAGTGTGTGTGTTTTACTTACTGAGTGCCTCGCTCCAATGGACATGCTGCGTTAAACCTTGTACATCTCCCCCATCCGGCCACTTAGCCTGACACAAGATCGTTTTCTCTTTCTCTCCCTCCGTTATTCTGGTTTTCTCTCCCTACAGTAAAAACCACCAGCTCTGGGTGAAGTTAGCGTTCTTCCTTTCTCCCTCCTCCCTCCTCCACACAGAATCAGAAAACAATCTCCTCTTCTTGCTCTCCACTGCAGTCTGCCAATATATAAACCACAGCAGCAGTTAGCAGCGCAGCCAGTCTGGCTGCAGTATATCCTTCGGCAGCAGTTATCAGCTGAGCATTTGGTATGAAGGCAGACAGAGCGGAGTTAATCCAGGACCCTCCCCTGGCAGGAAAGGCACACTTCCTCTCACGCAGGCAGAGGAGAAAACACACAAAGCAGCAGCAAGTGCTGACAGGGACAAGCATTAACGGCCACTCTGATTGGCTGAGGCAGCAGAGGCAGATGTTTGGCAGCAAGCAGGTCTCAGATTGGTTACTGCTGCGTCACATGATGGTATGACAGCAGCGCGCTATCACTGCATGAGTGTGTGTATGTGTGTGCGCAACGTGCGAGCAGGCACACGTAGCACATCCGAAGGATTTGCCACAGAGGGAGGGAAGGCAGAAAAAAAAGGAAGGGAGGGGGCAAATAAAAAGGTTGGTCATGAGGGAGAAAAAGGAGGAGACGGGTGGAAAGAACTGCACAGAGAGGATGATGGGAGGGGAACAAGGAAGACGGTTTGGTTTGGGGAGCAAGGAGAGCAGGAAATAAGGTTGGCAAGAGGAACAACTAGAGGACAGGACAAGCAGGAAAAAGAACTGGCTAAGACACACTCATAATAAACAGATAAAAAAAATAACATGACAAAACAGACTGCCAGCAGATCAACGGTATATCAAACAGTCTTCCTATCAAACTAATCCTGGTCTCGATAACAGTCTAATATTGCCAAAACATCGTCCATTTATGCTGACATGAATGCCACCATTATTTTCCATTTATACTGGCACGATTCATCGCTGGCTCTTATGTGATACGCAATGAAATCCGGTATGAGCAAGATAATGCTGACAACCTTAGATGCAAAGTCCCCTTTAAAGTCATCACATGGGCATTGCGGTGAAGCAGAGAATAGGATTTACAGAGCATGCAAATGCACACAATCTGTGGTTAAACAAAAATCCCACATTGGAAGCTTTGATATCTAGATTACATCATAACCATCACTTTATGCTTACAAAATTTGCTCGCCAATTCTCTTTTTGACCACATTTATAGTTCAACTATTACAAAAAAAAAACACGCTAAGGCAAATACGTAATGCAAAGTTAAGCCACATATATGCTCACACAGGAATTAGCATAAACAGGAAAAACGACACGCAGCAAAACTATTTCTGGGAACCGTAGGGGATGGATTAGACACGCAGACAAACTGAAACTCACACAGACATATACAAACAAGTGCATGGATACATACTCTGAGTTGGAGGGTGTGACGGAGGATAGTTCCCTCTAAGGCGTGGATCCACTTCTCCCGCTCGTCTGCATCTCGGGCTGAGGAAAGAAGCACACAGACACACCCAGTGAGCCACGTTTTTCCATACTGACACCATCAGTAGCCATTAAACTCATGTTACACACTAATGACTGCAAGACACAACACTGAAAAGACATGAGTACTGGTGATACAGTGATGAACGCTGTACATTCTCCTAAGAGTTTGCTTTTTATCTAAAATACTTTAATTCTGCTTCAACTCATATTCGGGGCTGCAGAATTTATAATCACATGTATGCAGTTTCACAAATAAGACAAAAACCATACACTCTTCAATCTGTAGTAAACGAGAAAAAAAAAAAAAAACAGAACACAATGAAAATGAACTGATTTTGATGAGAACGTTACTTCCTGGCCAAAAATCAAATGCAGAAAGATGTCTGGAGATTTCAGATGACAGATAGCTATAAATGTTCTTATAAAGGAACAGGGCGGCATTTTAAGTTAATGTAACAACTACTAAAGAAAGAGTCCAGCGCATAATCCTAAACAGAGCCGGGCTGGCTGTTTCCCCCTGCCTTCAGTCTTAATGCTTAACTTAACTCAAAGTCTCCTGATTTTAGCTTTATAATTGAAGACATTTGGTTGGTATCTTCTCAACTAACTCTCAGCAAGAGAGCAAAAAAGTGTAATGCTCAAAATGCTCAATTTCTCCTTTAAATTGCATAGAATTAAATTGTAGTAATCAAGAGATGAGTTTCCACTTGGATATTTTAAGAGGTTGGAATTAAGCGCTTGCAATCACAGATGATTTTTTTGGTGTAAATATGTGTTATGTGTGCATCCGTATACTGTATACGTTATTTTTGTACACAGGTCTCTCCAATCCTAATGTGACTACCTGTTTAAACAAAGGATAAAATAAAATAAATAAATGAAAACAATTAGAGTGAAGAACAAGGCTACTTAGGCTTGTATTCAGCATGGAAAATACAATAATTTTAATGTAGCCATTTTTGCCCGATATTTTAAATCTGGATTTGCAAACACAACCGTACACTTTTTGGCATCTTGTTAGTGTTTAATGGGGAAAACACCTTGGATTTGGTTAGAGTTTTGGCCTTTGGCCCTGATTATTTCTGACACTTCCTGTACTTAAACAGCAGATTAAAATTTATTAGCTATCTAGCTGTGCTGGTTTGCTAACAGACTTAAATGAACACTTTGATCAGATAATCTTAAGGTGAAGCTACATCGAGCTTTACGTAATTAAAGTAGGCCTATCTTTCGCTATGCCAGCCCTAGAGAAAGGTCTGGCTGAACCCATCACAATTTGCATGAAGTGAAAAAAAAACTCTAGGTTGTTTGTAATTCTTTTTTTTTTTAGATTATTTTTTCACGCGTTTTTGTCTTTAATTGACAGAACAGCACAAATGTGAAAGGGGGAGAGAGAGAGGGGGCAAAATGCAGCAAAGGGCCGCAGCTGCTGCGGTGAGGACACAGCCTCTGTACATGGGGCGCTGCTCTATCCACTGAGCCACCAGGGGCCCAATTTGGATTTCTTTTAAGTATAAACCAATCACGACTGTCTTGGGCGGCACTTAGCCAAGGATGCAGCAATAGTGCCCTTACAAAATGGTGTCAGAAGGGAACCTGTTTTGGTGCAGAGACGAGCCCTGGCATTAAAATGGCTAAATCCCCTCACAAGAAAATGCTACATCAAATAATAAAAGTGTTTAAGCGTGTATACGTTGATAGCTCAGAGGTCGTTGTTGTTTCACAGACAGCCTAAAACGAAGCGTGGAGATATGTCTGGCTGTGCAAGACTAGTTTCGCGTAGGGACAGGGATTTTGAAAGCAGTAACATGAATTAGGCGACCAATGACAATGACAGGCTTATGAACACAGTGTGCATCCTGTGAGCCAGACTAGATTTAAAGCAGCATTTAATTAAATACATAAACACTCAGATTCTGACTGAGCTCTCACATTCACTGAGCTCTCACATTCACTTAGTGTTCAGCTTTGACACCTTAAGCCTTATGTATGATAGTGAAGGGTGAATCAATTCCAAAAGAATCAATACTCCTATGATCATTGTAAATGTGAAGAGATAACACTCTGTCCAAGTGGGGAGGCACTACGGATTCTTGCCTCGTTTTTTGACATGGAGCCTTTGGGTCCAGAGCGTGAAATGGAGCTTGGCGAGGCTGCACCCTCAGAGCAAAGACAGAGAACAAACAGACTGCCAGTGACATTAAACAGTGACCCAATACAGGCCGACACGTGCAAAACACACATGCACACACACAGTGTGCAGAAGGCACATGCACACTTTTTGGTGCCAATGACATACAGGGACACAACACTTTGTCCTCTATGAACATACGGGGAGGATTTAAAGGTATACTATCCTAAAATGCAATGTACAGACTCATACATAAGTAATCGCTCTAAATTATCACTAATGACCCTCTAGAGGTGTGTGGTGGTATATTTTTGTGCAGGGACTCTCTGCCTGTATTTTCTTATTTTCTGTGCTCGAGATGTTTGTGGGAATGAAGCCCCAAAGCGCTGAGGTGAGGTCGGGGTTTTATAAAAAGGTAGCAACCAAGTGCCAAACCCAACAGCAGCAGGCATCAAAATCACTTGTGCCATTGTGCCACCTCGCCGTTCTGTATAAACAGAATGATCAAAGAATGGCGGGGCGGAGGTAGAGATAGTAAAAGCAATGACTTGACCTGTGTACCAGGACAGCCAGCAGAGCGAGACTATAGGTAGGATGTCTTTGAAATTTTGAGGGTTTTTTATGTTTTCTTTCCAAGGAGATTAAATAGCCGCTAGCAGCAGTTAGTGGCTATTTAAAAAAAAAAGAGTACACCACTGAAAATGTCCCCCAAATTGGAAAAAACAACGACATTTGGGAGCTCCTTACCCTTTGAGCAGAGGAAATGATCAGCAGCCATACAACAGGGATGGTAAGTGATTGTTATTGCATTGTTATGCCTTTGTTTTTGTTTAGAAAGGGCTGCCAGTGCCTATGTTATATGTCAAACTAGAGGCAGACGCTGTTGTGTTAAACGTCACATCTGTCACGATTCTGCTTCCACTATGTGATCATGCTGTCTAAAATCACACACTTGAGTGGCATGACGCCGCCGATGTTTAGTACTATGTAAAAATGCGAAAGTGATGTAAAGACAGGACTTCATAGCAGCTCTATAGCGAGATCAGTGTGAAAATGACTTAAGAGGCACGACGACAAAAAACAAACAAACAAACAAATGAAAAAAGCAATTATAGCAAGGGAAAAGGCCAAACGAGACAAAAGTGAATCTGGGGGTCGGTTTTTATCTTTACTTTCACTGGTGAATGAGTTTAGAAACAGTAAATGACAACTCTGCATCATACAAGTTTTGTATGTAATTTAAGACTGTATATTAAGTATTACAGATTTTCAGGACTTGCACCTTTGCTCTGTGCATGTGAATGACAGCCACCCCGGTAAAAAAAAAAACTACATCTCTAAAAGCTGTGAAAGAAAGACTTAAGATATATGCCACTGGAAGAGCTGGCAAACTATATTCTGTGTAAAAGTCATTTTTCATTGAGCTGGAAACAAGACAGTACAGCAGATGAATGGCTGTGCTAGCGCAGAGACTGAGTTGTGCTACAGCAGAAAAGCTTTTAAAGACATTAAAAGGCAACAGAGGCTCAGGCCAATCCACTCAGACAGCGCCTCACTGGCCTCTCACTTTCCCCTCAGCCAAACAGACTCTCCAGAGGAACAGTTTACTGCGGCTAATGTTGTTTAGCTCTATTCATGACAGAGCAGAGGTAGTAGCAGGCCAACTGAACAAAAACAAATGCACTACCTGTATGAAGTGTGTCGCAGGTCAAATTTTTGTCCTTGCTTGCAGCTCACATGTACACCGTGATTTATATTAGGTAGGTATCAGCAGTTAGTCGACTCAGCAGATCCACAGTGTTAGTCTGTCAGCCAGTATACCAGTCACATGAGGAAACATACTGCAAGTCATGATAGTGGCAGTCATCTGACATGAACTCCTTTGTTAAACTGGAGTTACATATTAAAAAACTGCAAGTTGTTTGTCCTTTAATACTTAACTTGTCTTGATACAGACAAAGGGTTGGACTACATGCTAAAGTTAGAGGAATGGACAAAACTGAATAATATTAGGAAATGATTTACAACTATCTGGCCACAGTGTAGTAAAGCAGGAGTTCTGCTCCCTAGTGAGAAGAAGTTAAGGGTACTAATGAAGCAAAGACTTGTAACTATAAGATGCCCATATAAAATAGATCCAGGACGGACAGGCAATGCTTATCTAAGGGTTAAAGAAATCTAGAATATATGCCTTTCATTTATCTTTCCCAATCGGGAGATAAGAAATGAGGAGATTTTCCTGGTTTGAGATTATAGTGAAAAGGGTTTAAAGGGCTTGTTACGCACTGTGTTACAGCAATAATCAAATTTTTATAGAGGAACAAAAGGGGAAAAGGTCTTATAGCCACCAGCTTGGGCAGCATCTATTTTTTTTTAAACCTTTATACCTTCCTGACATTGAACCAGGGTGCACAGTATATGACATTTATTTAAAAAAATGGGGAAAAAAAGAAAGAAAAGAGAATGTAAAAACTGAGCTGCTGGTGATAGAAGACACTGTAGCATGTATTGTCTATCTTATAAGCTGTGTTTCTAACATGCAATTAGCCTGCTATAAGTCTTTCTGGGTTTAAATACTTATGGCACACAGAATAACAAGTAGATAGGAAATAAGCGCCATTTATGCTGGAAGACCTGATGATACAGGACACATCACTGGGCTAAACGGAGATGACGTATTGAATAAAATCATGTCGCCAATAAACTTCTTTTGTAGTTGGAAGAAGTCATCTCAAGATCAATCAATATATTTGTCACATGGAATTATACAATGACCACAGCGAAAAAATCCAGTGACATGTGTTCCCATCAGCTTCCTACACTGTTCAATCAGTCAGTCAAATTTAATTTATATACCAAACAAATTGAATGCAATTCAAAGTGCTTTACAGTTTGATTGAAGAAACAAAAACAAATACATACAAATACAACATATAAAATAAGTAAAATGGATCTTAAAAAAAAATCTGCTGTTTTACAATTGTCCATGTTTCAAGGTGATTTATGTAATCTATCACAGCGCTGCACTGCAGCCACCATGCAGTGAATTACAGCAGGACCAGCCGGGAGAGCACACCACATTCCCACCATCACACCTTTCCTTTTTTACCCTTAAGCACATGCTCCTCTCCTTCTCTCATTAGAATCCTCTGCTCTGTCAGATCGGCAAATAGAAAAAGAGTCACCTGTTTGAATGGTGCTGTCCAGGATTTAGCCAAATTTTGTTGAATTATAGGATATGATAGTTCCTGATATCCTGATAAAAACTGATGGGGCACGCAGGTCGTTCAGTTTATTTTCCAGCGTCTGTACACTGGCTAGCGGGATGCCAATTAAGCTGGCACCCAATTCTTCTCCATCTTCCTCGATGTTTACATTTGAGAACCTTGACCTGGCTAGTTATCAGCCACACACTAGCTTAAAGTTGTTAGAGAGGAGAGTTTACCGGATGGTGAGTTGATTTCCTCATCCTTATAATGACCTGCAGCCACATGCCACAACCATCAAACAACAACCACCAAAAGCACCACCAAGACCGAGCCTAAATTTAGCATAGCTTACAAAAAGAAGGGTTGGAAGCATCCATGCCCCATAACATTGATGTAACTAAAAGTGGCAATACTTCCAAACATGTCCTGTTATATTAACCCTTAGACTTCTAGTCACAATCTTACTCAGCTCAGCTGCCTGTTTCACCAGTAGAGACTGGTGGTGTATGAACAGTGTTTGCATCTTTGACAGTATTGAAAATGATACCTTTAGGATTTCTAAAAAAAAACCCCTGTTTTCCGAAATACCTTGATACCACTGCCAACAGTTACTAGCTGTAACTGCACAAACCTGACATTAACACACTCTTGAGTTTTATGATGCTGTTTAACCCTGTAAGAGTGTAACACAGTCTCAAAGCCCAGCCACTAAGTAGTACCAAAACACAGGAAGGTGTGCTGACTAAACCCTATTACTGTGGGCTCTGATGCTTCTCAGATAAAGGAAAGCAGAGACGCACAGCAAGGCTATTAGAAGATCAAGCCCATACAGGAAGTACTGTAACCCACACCAATAAACTCCAACCTATCCACCTACACACACACACTTTCCTAATAATCACAGACAGACTCTGTCAGATATTGGATCAAGACCCATGATAAATGCAGACATACAAAGCCAGTTGCTGTTGCTCGCAGTTGCTGAAATGCCCGAAAAGAAGATACTGATGCCAAATGAAACAGCGAGTTTCCACATGCAGCCAATACAGAGCAGCACATTGTCAGGCTGCACATTGACAGCAGAGGTCACCTCATATCCAGCATGGATAACAGATACCAGGTCAATACATTTCCAATAAAGGGTATGTGTTGCTCTAATCTGATCACATGATGCAACCCCTCTCACCACCACTGAATGGCTAAACAAACCTACTATCAGGATTATATGATGAATAGAGCTGCAAGACCAAGAGGAAAACAAACCAATATCATAATCAACAAACTGTGAAGTCCATCAGAAACAAAATTCATCCACACACAGATATCCACGGTTAGGAGCCAGGATTTCAAATGTCTTACTTAATTGCAGTAATCCTCTTCTGTTTAGTCTTGAAAAGGTCAGTAAAAATTTGAATTGTTTCAATGCCGCAACAGCTCTTTTGTTCTTCAATGCATTTTTCCTCTGCAAATTCACCCAGCAGATGCTGAATATTTGTGTGTCAGAGGGAAGTCACCAACTTCCACATGAAGAGATATCACGTACATGCCTTTTATTCTATCTACTCGATTTTCATACTGATTTCATGCTCCAAGTATTTGTCACTGTAGCCTCAATTACACAGCTTAGAATAAAGTAAAAAGCTGCATGGAAATGAGAGGAGCTGGGACAGACATGCAATGTCCTTGGCTGGATTGAACCAAGGACATTTAACCCCTAAGATAGCAGAACATTCCCTATATTGTGTTTTTATTTGTTTATTTGCTACGTTCTGAAAATGCAGTAAAAGACTGTTATTATATATATATATACACCAATATATTGGTATACTGCTGGCGTCAGCTTACATCCATTTGAAAAGTAATTTTATTACCAGTCCCATATACTTGGTCAACTATAAAGCAAGCAACTCTGCGATCATTCTTTGGAAGAATTTGTCTCGTCATACTTCTGCTAAATCAGTCACAAAAAAAAGAATCATGGCCTAGTTTACACTAACTTAACATGCACATGCCCAAAAATCTGACAACCATCTTCTGCTACCCTTTTTACCTCTTATGTGTGCCACCCCATACTCTTATGTTTCTAACTTACATCTAGCAAACTGTATTCAGCTTTGGTTTGTGAATTAAATGTATATGAAACACACAATGAAACTACTGGTAGTTTCAGTAACTTAAACTGCAGAAAATGCCATCATGGACAAGTACACAAAGACACAGGTCGCTAGTTTCTGTCCAGCATGCACAATTTCCACACACTCGGGCAGATACCATGTCGAGACAAATCAACATACTAACAGCACATGTGATGTATTCTTAACGCAAGGATTCTTTTCCCATCCAAGTCGTCAGGGTATTGTATCACAAAGATTTTTTTATGACGTTCAGCCTCCCCCATAATGCTGCTCCTTCTTTCTCCAAAGGCCTCGGTGAATTATTCATCCTTCCCCTCCTCTCTCTCCTCCTGCCATCTTCAGACAAGCTGATGAAATATTTCAGTACATGCTCCAACGGGAGGACGGAGGGTCCGATGCACAGGACTGCAACCTGTCAGTTAAGTGGTAGCTACCAAAATGAGGTGCAAAGAAAATGCACAATTTTGGAGGTCAATGAAGAAGGGTTGCCTTGGCGATACCTGATCAGGACTTTGGTAATTTAATCTATGATTTTGCTCCAATTGTGTAGTGAAAACATAAAATGCTCTGGATTGGCTGAGCCATGAGTGATCTGCACTTGGGGACATCTTTCTGACTAAATACACAAGTCCAGATGCCGTCCTGAAAGAACACAGTGGCAAAAATGGCCGAGGTGGGAAAAGTTAAACAAGATGATAGCAGACAGTGCAGGTGATATCGAGGTGAAGGGGGTCCCTGACACGATAAAGAGAGCATGAGGGGGATACTCATCCTGACCTGACGGTCTGGACTATCAGGGTGGCCTGACAGTAAGGGCGGAGAAGACAAGAGATTGATAGCTACTGTACATAAGAGGAGGCATGTGAGAGCAGAGAGGGGGAAAGAGGAAAAGGGAAAGCTAAAGGGCTCTCAGGCAACTCTGATGCACCGCCGGGGGAGAGGGGCCGATGAATAATGGATGCTTCTCTAAATAGAAAGACAGCACAGAGCTGCACTCCGGGCTAACACAGTGGCCGGCCGCCTCAGAACTACACTTAAACCTGTGAGCTGGACTGTCCCGTAAGAGGAAGTATCATGGCTCATTCCTGGAAATTGTTTTTTTTACACGTTAACATGACACGCGCTTCTAAAATGAGCAATTTATCAGCAGATGTAGTGGTCACTGGAAATTTAAATTACAGTAAATGGTATCCGTCTATAGTTTTTACCTCTCTTAACCTTGGCAGTGAGGCTCTACCCATCACAAAGACACAGACATACCTTACCCACGCAGCCCATACGTAATGGCACGAAAGTTTATATTTAGACGGACACTTTAAGATGCTGCTGTGAATCCTGGGAGACTGACTGCATAACATGTTCAGACCAGGATCGTTTTACAGATACAGAGAAATCTCCTCCTGCCTAACATCCTGTGGATCTCCTGATATCCAAGCCAACAGTTGATGTATTCAGAATGCTCTCAACACATTTAATGATAGTTTCCTGCCCCCTGCTCAATGGTGACTTTGTAATTTTTATATGAATGTGCCCAGAGATGTTCCAATAAAAAAAAAACAAAAAAACAAACGCTGTTGGAACATTTTAATCGGGTCATATTTATGTGAATGTCACCATTTATCATGTGCTCAATATAATTAATTTACTCATGGTAATGATGACATGTTATGATCGTTTTAAGCAGAAAAGCCTCACCAGGATCAGGGTCACAAATTAGTATTGGCTCCAAAATTTCATATTCAGTACATATGTTTTTATGTTATTGTAATATGTTATATGGTTTTTTGCACAGCCTCTGACAAATACACGAATAAATCAAATAAAAATAAAAACATTTCCTGCCATTTTTTTGCCTGTTCCTGCTGTGGTGACACCTGAGGTTGTACAGCACCCCTCCATCTTCAGACACACGTGTACAGAGCTAAGAACCGGCTTCCCACACATTTTCAGGGACAAAATCTCCAAACTTCTCCATGACTTTTCAAGGAACCATAATAAAGATGTTTTTCAATACTTTCAATGATTTTGGCTGATTCCATTACTTTTTCAGGCCTTAAAAATGTGCAATTACATAACTTTTCCTGGTTGTCAATGACCACGGGTACCTTTGAAAAAATGTGTGATTAAAATGCCTCTCTCACTTTAGGGCATGTAAAGGTTAAAAGTTATAAAAGGAAAACATCGAATGGTTTCAACTCACACTGGCTATTCCTTTTTACCAGGGTGTAGGTGTCTGGAAAAACGATGTGACCCAGTGACATTTCATTACTTGTGCTTAGTCAAAAAGATCATTATGGGGGTCACAATGTGCTACAAAGCTTCAGACTGTCCTGTACGAGAATATGCTGCTTCAAAGATAACTTACCACTCTGCAGATTTAGCTGATATAAAAGAAGCAGAATTGTTGAACTGATGTAGAAATGTTTAAATGTAAAGTGATCATGAATGCTATTGTATGGTAAAATGGCATTGTCATATTTACTACATGTGCTATATCATCTATGTTGTCTGTGTTGCCTTTTCATGCGAGCTCTACACCCTGTCAGAATTTAATTTCACTCTTTAAGGCCATTAAGGTTTTTGAATAATGCTCTTAAATTTGGACTCATTAAAATTAGAATATAATTTGCATACACTGCTGCTCTTTGCCCGATGTAGAAGTCTCTCAGACTAATTATTCAGATAATGAGGCATTACAGTTGATGTGAAGGAATCTAATTAACTGTGGCACAGAAAGTTCCACAAGAAATAAAGACAATGACATTTGAGCTATTATTCTCTGACAAGCACATCTCTATAAAATGTGCATACAATTATTACTATCGTGACTGGAAAAAACCCAAAAAACAAAGATTACATCACTGTTAAGCCAAGCCAGCAGGATCAATGAAAAGCAGAACAATCACCAGTAACAACAAACACACTGTTCTAAATAACACACCTATTCTGTAAAAACATTTGACTGATTCAGGACACTGACGCACACTCTTCTCTCCTCAATAATTCCTCACAGCCGACAGCCGCTTCACAGGCTACTTTACACTGCTCCGAACTGTCCTTGAACCTCAATAACAGACCATTTCACCTGAGCGCTACAGAACACACTGCTCCACCCTGACTGCACATCCCAGAAGACAAACAAACAACGCCTCCTTTCGATCCTTTTGCCCGGGACTGGCATGCATGCTGACCATGAGACGTGCACGGTTTTCTCCTTACCCTTCCGTTTGTAGAACCACAGCATACAGCTTCGGAACACAGACATGGGAGAGGGCATGGAGGAGGTGAGAGGGGCGGGGAGCCCATGGACTGTGGCTGGTGACCCTCAAGAAGGAGGTGAAAGGGGGGAAGGTGGGGTCTGGTGGTAAAGTGTGAGGGGTTTGGTGTTGGCAGGGGGGGGGGGTGAATACAAATGAACAAATGGAAGGACAGAGATGAAGGAAAGGTGGAGAAGGTTAGTTCAAGACCTGGTGGAGTGATAAGAGTAAAAAAGGTGTCTGCGGTGTACTGGACTGGACAGCTCCCTGTCAAAAAAGAGGGAAGGGTTGGCAAGATGGGGGGATGGGGGGTGGGCGATGCTGTAGCTGGGAGCCAATCCTGTCCCTATGGAATGACTGGTTGGGAGATAGCGTGCGGCGGCAGCGGTGCAGAGAAGGTGGACAGCAACCAGAAGAGACCTGAGCTCAGCTTCCAGCTCAGCAGTATTCCCTTATTATTCCCAGAGGCTTAACTGCAGAGACACACAAGCAGCAATCTTCCTCCTCAGCCACAGTCAGGAGGGCCGAGGGAAAAAAAAGAAGCCTTACTTGCTTGTATTTTTCCAGAGGAATCTGTCTAGCTTGCAGTGGAACAAATCCTGTTTATCTACAGAAATGCATGTCAGTCCAACTTCGCAGAGCTTGAAGAGGTTCCACAGGAAGGGAGAAAAAAGCTCAAATGCACGCAGCACGCGTTGACATTGTGTAGATGCCTGTGTGCATGTGTTTCCTGGCATTAGGGCAGATCAATCCAAGTCTTTAAAAGGCGGGGAGGGAAAGAGGAGTGAGAGAGGGAGAGAGAGAGTGAGATAGATGGAGAGAGCAAATGAACAGCAGGGATGGATGCAAAAAAGATCCCGAGGAAAACGAGCCAGTGCTTGCAACGCAGAGAAGAGGGGGCATAAAGAGAACAAAATAAAAAAGAGGTACATCTCACCTTGGAAATGGAAAGTCTTCTGGTCCACTGTGATGGTGAACGTGCTGTCGTCCTCGTCATCGATGCCGATCACAGCTCCCTGGGCAAACAGAGAGAGAGAGCGAGGGGGAAAAAAGCAGACAGTCAGGCAGTGGGACACGTCACACTCCACTTTCCATCTCTATCCTCATGCCCTCCACATGTTCCAACAGCCACTGACTGGCTCGCTATTATAAATTACCCTTGGTTCGTCTTGGTACCTCACTCTCTCCCCATCTGAAGCTCCATCTCGTCTTTCCTTACCATCTCTTTCTCACAATCACTCTGTGTTTCGCTCTCACACACACACATGCGAGTGCAGCCTTTTGGAACATGGCAGAGAAGAAGGGTGGGGAGGAGGAGGTGGGATTTGGGAGAGTGAAGGAGGAGAAAGACAGGGAAGGGTGGAGAGAAAAAGACACAGCGGACCAGCAGCCAGCAGCCGATGGGAGAAAAAGAGCTGCAGAGAAACAGCCTGCTGGCTAGCTGGGACATTAGCTCCTAGCAACCAAAACAGGGTGTGTGACTCAGAGCTTCCTTACACAGCAAATCTGAAAGTAATAAAAAATAACAGCTAACAGCTACTTCAGGGGATGGATAAGATATGGGAACAGCTGTAAAATATTTTGCAGTACTATCACCCTCCATAAATACCACCTTTAAGAAACTTAAAATAATTAATTAATGTTCAGTTGCTGACTCTCAGCAAGCAATTAACACCATAAGTATAGTTGCCTAGCTGCAAAATTATGATTCATTTCACCCTTTTCTTAAAAAGCAAATTCTACAATCTCACATTTTCTATGTTAGATTTTGATAAATAGTCACACCACATGACACAACAATAATGAGCAAGGCCACTCTTAAAGGGACAGTTCCCCCTAAAATGAAAAGAGTCAAAAATGTCCCCCCTTTCCTGTAGTGCTATTAATAAATATAGATTATTTTGACGCGGGTTGTTGAGTGTTGGAGTTATCGGCCGTAGAGATGGCTGCCCTCTCTCCAGTATAATGGAACTAAATGGCACTTGGCTTGTGTTGCTCAAAGTGCCAAGACAAGACATGTAATGTAAAAGCCCATTCTATCAGAAACAACTTGGTGTTCTGTAGTGAGGTGATTGAAAAAAGGAGATGTCAGATATATAGGTCCAAAAATAAGCATGTAAATAAAAGTATATTAGTGTTTCTACATTGGATGTACAAAGAGATGTCTCAAGGACTGACTGAGGACCACAATGAGACAATGTCTTCTGGTTGCAGACGGAGTAGTATACAGTTCACAGTCCTACACAGACAATTTAAGATCGCTGTGATGATGAGTTTCTATTGTCATTTCATTCTGTAATGGAATGATGTTTAAATCAATTGCATTGTATATGTAGTGCAAGTGTCACGTGGTAGTACAGTATCTGTGCCCTGATCTCTCAACCAGAGTAAAGCTCTTTGGTACACACTGTCACCAAAAACTGACAGTAAAGATTTATGAATCCATTACTGAACATGGACTGTACTTTGTTCTACAGCTCTTAATTGTAGTTACTTTTGGACACTGGGTAACTTTTACTTTAAAAAGTATGATTAATATGGCACAATTAAAAACTCAGTTGCCTTGTGGACAACAAACAGTTCAACAAACAGTATAGTACTACAATAGAGGTTATGACAGCACATAAAACAAGACTGTGCATGCCTGGTTTAGCAAGACAACAGACAGAGCCTGTGGTAAAAATGCTTCGTAACAAACTGACAGTCAGTTCACGGTTTGGTAGAATATAAAATACAAGACTTGGAGTTTGATACTAGCAAATATTTTTAAAAACTGATAATAGGCAAGGCTTTTCATTTTTCCTTAGGCATAAAAAAGTTAAAAGATTTTTTTTTTATTTTAATTTGTACAGATGTTTTGACTTAAAATCTTTTTTTGTGTGGATCAGTGTCAAAAATTCTAATTTGATTTAAAATTGTAAATACAAACAAAACACAAGTCTTAAGGACATGGATAACTTCAGCCATTGTAATTAATAAAGTTTCATTTACAGTGATTTAATTTTCAGCTCCATTATGCATATCGCCAAATAACTGCATCGCAATAGATTGTGCCACATTGATCCACACCTAACTGAAACCTCTGACCTGTGACTGTTTGTTCATAAATGACACAGGATCCTCTTTATAGGAAGTTTCAGGAGATACTTCCTCCCTTCACTGAGGTCAACGCAAACATTCCCAGGGTTCTCGGTAATGCCCTCGGTCCCAAAACAGGTGCAGTGACATAAAACACAAGTTTCAGTACTGCTTCTGCAAAAACTCATGAGAAACTTTACCTCCTCGATTTTATAATCAATCATCTGGAAAATAACATGAGAGACGCTTGATAAGTGTCTGCCAGGTTCTGGCTTGTAAATGCAAGTCTAGAAGTTGCTAATTTGGATGAAGAGGAAACGCCAGGCCCAACTTAGCCTTTTACAAAAAGTCACAACTGCCTCCATAAAGGAGACAAACGTCAATGTTATCCTGAGTGTTTCTATTCAGTGTATGTAATCCTACGTTTTATGTCTGCCCCTCTGTTGGCTTCTTTCAAGACAGATACAACACACTAAATTTGTAGGCTCAGTCCCCTGAAAATCCTGCTGAATTGGGACTCTTTCCTTCCTCTTCTAATAAGATTTTAAACAGGTATCTTAGTACAGTAGCTGCTGCCATCTAGTGGACAACACTAAATATTGAAAACATGTTGTAAAGTCAAATGTCTTAACTAGGGGAGCTAAAAAGTGGATTTTTGTTTGTTTGTTTGTTTGTTTATTAAGATTACCATTAGCTTCTGTGTTAAACAGTAGTGACTCTTCCTGGGGTCTCCGTTGTTTTCATTAACAATATTCCATTTACTAGATTAAATATATAAATACACATCCATAACATTCAAACAGACACTTTAACTTAACACATTGCAACACTAATACAACACACAAAGATAAATAAAACGGTCTAATACATACAGTAGAACTACATAATAATTTATCTCTTCAATAGGTGAAAAAATAAAGTACCTGGAAACTGATCAATTAAATCACAAGAAAAAGTAGATAGATAGCTCAAAATCAATTTCATATCTTAAAGACCATTAAAAGCATATATGTGATGGAGATGTGGATATGGCTGCAGGAAGTTACTGACACCTGCTCAATCAGGCTAATAAACCACATATTGCAAATAGTATAGCTGCCTCTATGGGTTCAAAGAGATTGACAAAGCAGACCAGGTCAGAAAGTCATACATGTGATGTTTTGTACTGCATTTAGGACAACAGTGCCCTGAAAATGTGGAAACTCTTTCCGAATACCAGGTAAAGCAGGGCAGCAACCCAGCCAAGCCTGCAGAGTATTTATGTAGTTTATCAAAAGACAACTGTGTCAGGAATAGTATGGTCTTGAGATCGACCTGAAAATCTTACCCTAAGTCTCACACAGCCTCTTCTGGATCCTCGCATCATCTTGTCCTTTGACTGTAAATCAGCAACAGAACAAATCGGGGATTAATACAATTAGTATGCTGGGCTAAACTGCATTGTCAGGTTCTACTGTATGTCACCAAGCTATTAATATCTATAAGCTATTTGATCCAATTACAGTAAAGATTCTGCTTTTAAAAGAGTTGAGAGAGAAGACTGCCCTCTTCACTCATGCTTTCAATTTGAAAGTAAAAGTTTTTAAAAATCATATTACAAAATAATCTTAAGATAAAATAGAGCCGATTTGAATAAAAAAATCATACACTAAATGAGGGTAGAGGAGATGACAGAAGTCTGCCTCAAAGTATGATGCGGCTGGACAGAAAATCAAACGTCTGTTTTAGTTATTTTCAAAGGGGGAGACTTTTTACGCCTTTAATTTTTAAAAAATAGTTTCAAGATTGCATTCTGGTAGGAAAACGCTGGTTTGACCCTTGAAACCTGGATCAATAGTTTTCTTGTGCTGTGTTGATATGTCTTTCACTGGCTATTTATTAAACCTAGGCCAATTGGTTTGATCTCTTTCGAAACATCAAGATAAAAAGCAATGTGCAACTTGGCAAGAAATGTCCTGTACATTGCAAGACATTAGTAAAAGGTGACAAGAAAATAGCCAGAAAATTAGTTTAAAGAGGAAAACAAAAAAATTCTGAGGAATACTGTGCAGAAAACTGTATGTATATTATTATATCCACATATTTATAATTATGATACAGAAACACACACACACACACACACACACACACACACACACACTCACACTCACATTTATTTATTTATTTCCTTTTTTTTTTTTTTAAAGTTAAAGACTTTAAGACTTATTTTATTTTTTAACTTTTTTTGTACTTTCACTTTGCTTTTTGTGTGTGCTTATTTTCAGGTCATTTTTTTTTCTTCTAATTTTTGGAACATGTCTTGTTAAGTTGCTCATTGCTTTCTCTCTATGTTTTTGGAAGAAGTCAAACCAATTTGTTTTGATTTTAACAGGTTAACTAAAACCCCGTCATTGTAACGGATAAATAGGCTATAATAATTCTGCAGTATGGGTCGACAGATTATCAGCCTGGCCGATTATTATTTAGTATTTTGCCAGTTATCTGAATTGGCATTTTGTTTTCATGATCACCGATAAAATTAATAATTAAAAAGTGTAAATGAAATGTCAGCGTGGGAGGAACTTTTACTATATTAAACCTTATGGTGCTATCTTTATTCAATCCTTTTTAATATAAATTTTTACTTGACTTTTTTTTATTAAAAAGAGGTTGCTGGGAATTTTCTGTATATGATGTTGAATGTTTCAGTTTTGATTAAACATTTGCTAAAGGCATTTAAACAAAGTTCTGTGTTGGGGTTTGTTATATTACAAATTCAAAATATTGACCGAAAATTTTCAAGAATTTTTATTGTAAATGCATATTGATTCCAAATGTTGGTTATCAGTCTCGTTTACTACTAATAATCGGTATCGGCCCCGAAAAACCAACATCGGTCGACCCCTATTCTATAATACAGAGATACGGTAAAACCGCGATATTTTCTGATACGGTTATCATACCTGGAATATCTCATACTGTTGCATCTACCTATTTACCCCACGTTACCCAAATTACCTACCAAACTAAGTTACCTACCTAAGTCACAAGATAAATAACGATTTAAGGACAGTCAACTTGCTGAGAGGAGTGGACAGCACTACCACTAGTTGTCACCTTTCTTACAACTTGTTTAACAAACAGTAACACTGACCGTTTGTTATCTGCTTTCCTCTCGACATGACTCATCAAAGTATCGAATTAACTGACATGGAATTTATCAAATATCTAACGTTGGCAGCTGTTCTCCTCCGTCGGTGTCTCGTTAGCTTTTTGGCTAGCAAACCAGCGATTGTCCGTCTCTTATTTAACCACCAGACACAAATAAAATCTCGCCGACATACATAATCATATCTCCGTCTCACTTAATAATGTTAATTGCTCGTAATAATGTTACGCCGACTCGGTGTATTTCAGCTGATAGCTTTGCTAGCTAGCTAATTTAGCGGAAGTGTCGAAAAAACACTGTGACGCGATTGGTCAATAGGTGTTCGAGGAGCGTTGCTATTGGCTAACGTGCGGATCCGTCACCATGGAGCCTCTCCTCTCTGTGCCAGCTGAGACTCCTGACAAACACAAGGCCCTTATCCCACTTTGACAACCAGCGACAACTTCTACAATCAAACCTCCCGGGCTCATCACTTCAGAATTTACAAACCGTGGAAATGAACGTACCGTGTAGTATGACAGCAAACCGGCATTGTAGTCCAAAACGAACCAGCGGTACTGCCAACCTTTCATAACGTTAGTCCACTTGCTGAGCGGCCCTTCCATGATGGACGCCATCTTTACAATAGGCTCTGGTTGGGAGGAGTCGGATAAGGTGTGGGCAGGCGTCACCGGCAGGACGCTGCTGCTGATGAAGATGATAAGAATAAAAAAAATATATATTATTATTATAATCAGATATATAGATAGATATTTATTCCGAACATGTTAAAAAACAAACAAACAAAAAGATTAAAAAATTGCAAAATATAAATAACAAAAATGTATAACCTAAGCTCAAGGAATACATTCAAATAATTAACAAGAAATTACATCTTACATGTTGGAAAAGGAGGTATAAATGTATTATTCCCTACCACTCAAATTAAAATTACTTAAAATAAATTACAGAAGTTTGTTTTAAAATAATACATCTGATTTATCCTGTCAACCAGGCAATCGCTAAACTCAGAGATATGCACACAAATTGTGTCTTTTTTAGTAACAACATCAAAAGTGAGTGAGTGTCCAGAAAGTTCAGTTTTAGTCTCATATGACCAGAATACCTTCTTTCATATCTTTGGGTAGTCTCCTACCAGATTTACCCTCCCTGGTCAACTAAAACACTAAAATTGAACTTTCTGGCCACTCTTCCATAAAGTCCAGCTCTGTGGTGTGTATTGCTCAAAGCGATCCTATGGACAAATAGTACAGTCTCTGCTGAGGAGCTTTCCAGCTCCTTCAGGGTTATCTTTGGTCTGTGCTGTCTCCCTGTTGAATGTGCTTCTTGCCCCGTCCTTGGGTTTTGTGGGCAGCCCTCTCTTGGCAGGTTTGTTGTAGCTGTATTTCTAACATTCTGTGATAATTGATTCAATGATGCTTAGTGGGATGTTCAAAGTTTCAGGTAATATTTTCATAACCATGCCCTGAACTGTGCGCCTCCAGAGCTTTGTCCTCGAGCTGTGTGAAGAGCTCTTTGGTCTAAATTGTGCCTATTGCTTGGTGGAAAACCAAGCAAAGCAAAGGGGGTTGAATACATGTACACCCACCATTTTTCATTGTTATTTTTCAGATTTTTTCAAAAACTTTTTTTTTCCATTTCACTTCACCAATTTTAACTATTCTGTGTAGGTCAATTACAAAAAAAATCCCAATAAAAATCTCTTGAAATTGGCACTGTATATATATAACCTTAAAAAGACTGATTTTTTAAAATCAGTTTAATTCTGCCTATACTGAATATATTACATGTCAATTTTACAACAGTTGTACATTTTGCAGTTTTCCTGCATTTGAAGACAACGAGCCAGAGACAATAAAGTGTTTGGAGGCAGATGAACAACCAAAAACGAAAACAGTAATCATCAATATCTTTATTATTTACAATAGGCTTAACACTGATAAGCAAAACTTCACAGTAATATAACGTGAGCTTTAAATAAAAAAAGAAACAAAAAAAAAAAACAACACAAAATATATATTTTGTACAATAAAAAAGTTAATGTTAACATTTCTGCCATTTTAATCCCTGTTTAGATTCACATATTCCATTATTTTGTGTGTTGGTTTACATTGCACTCGTACAACTGAAGAAGTGGCCTTTGGTATAATGATGTGTACACACGTTCTCCAGAGCTGTTCTCCAAAACAGAGACAGGAAGAAAGAAAAACAAAACCCAGATATACAAGATAATTGCAGGCAACATAAAAAAAGAGGATGCAGAAGACTGATAAGAATGAGAAAAAAAATTGTGGTCAGTTCAGATATAAGATTTGAGGAAAAAAACACTGGTACAAAATCAATTTATTGACTGAATAATTGATTAGATATGTTTTATTTCTTAAAAAAAAAAAGTCCAGACTGGAAATGTGTTTCTGGGAGGTTATAACTTTTCTCGATAAGGCTTTTTGGGAAACCTGTTCGACAAAGACGCATAACAACTTCACAGAAACTTCTAATGAGACATTTTTTTAGACAACACCTTTGACGTGGTCGGACGACAGAGCAGCTTGGGTTTAGTGCAGCAGACTCATGTCATTTGTCAGAGAGAAAACATAAACAGATGTGGCTGCACTAATAGTGTTAATGGACACTAATAAACGGCCTGACTGAGTATCTAAATACATAATCTTCAAAGTGCAACTTTCAGTTTCAAGTTTGCATCTGACTGTTAACCTCCAAACGACTGAAATGCATGCTGTAGTGATATGCTCAATCTCATGACAAACCAAAGAAAACAATGTTGAAATGATGGACTTTTTTAACATCGCCATACCTGTGAATTTTTGCAGTGATAGTGTACTGTACATAAATCATTTTGTTCACAAAAAGGCACCAAGAATCATGAAAGAAAAGATGTTTTTTCGTCCATGTTGTTCAAAACTCACAGTGAACAGAAACCAATCATCAGTTTGTAACAAAGGATCCTGTTTGGCAAGAAGTTGGACATCAATTCTTCACACAACAACGTGAAATGATATGAAACGCACCACAACACAAGTTGACAAAAACGTTTACTTGGCAATCCATCAAGTGTCGTTGACAGGCATGATGAAAGTGTTATTGACCTGCAGCGATTAGATTTTGTAGTAAGCAACGCGTGTGGATGAACCGACGTGTCTGAGGCCTTATCCAGTGTACTTAAAGATGTGAGCCAAAGCAAAGAAAATAATCTGTGAGTTTCGTGTGTGCTGTACACAGTTTTGTTTGCGCTCAAAAAACAGAGCAGCTGTTGCTGGACTTAATTATTTAGTGTGACCAAAATTAGAAGTGTGGGCAAATAAACAAAATATAATAAATAAAATTCAATGGCACTGTAAGAGATTAAAGAGTCATGCAGATGAACATTCGACCGGATTCTGAACGGAAGAATAATACATTCATAAAGCAGATATTCAGATCTGGGTGGATGAGCCTCAGTCTTGCCATACATCTCTTCAGTCAAAAACATTGCTCTTTATGCTGTATCCGCACATAAATCTTTTGTTTCCTGGATATGAAATAAAATCAAATATTTACATAACTTTTCTCTCAAAATAGGTCTGTGCTTTTAATAAAAAAAAAACAAAACAAAAAAAAAAACAGGAATAATTTAAAATTCAAGTTCATACATAGACATTCTAAAAAGCATTTTTCTTTGAACCAAATAATGTACAAATCGCTCATGTGCTGAAGACATACTGCAGTTTTGTTTGTTGAGAGATCAGTACTGTGTGATTGGTGTAAAGTAGGTCTCTGCATTTCGCAGTGTTCATACATGGAAGAAATTTTGAGGCACTGAGGACACGACAAGGCTACAGGGAATCCAGCACTGTCCATACTCAGAAGGACACTTATAGAAATACTGTCCCAATTCACCTGCTCATGCGCTACCCTGTGCTCTCTCCCCTCTCCTCCCTCTGCTCTCATCTGCTCCGTCATACAAGGAAGAAATGTGTGCAAGGATAACTGGACATAAATATTGAAATGCTTTAGGAGACTGGGGTTTTTTCACCCCCATTTTTGTGGCACTGTGTTAAGGTGTGAACATGAGTTACGTCACTGAAGCGAAGACAAATGCTGTGCATATGATAAGACACCCCACATTTATTCACGTTTTAGTATTGTGGGGAATAAACAAAAGAGATTCATATAATTTTTCTCTTTTTTTTTTTTTTAGATCTGATAAGCCTGTATTTGGTAATACCGAAACGTGCACTTAACGTTTCATTTGAGCTTATTTACACGCTTGTCAAATGCACAAAAGTTTGACGTCAGTGATCCCTTCAGTCTTGTGAGGACACGTGGGAATGTCTGAACAGTTGATTATTCTATAAATTGTTAAAAACAAGGCTTTAAAGGAGCAGTGTGTAAGATTTAGGGGGATTGCAGACTGCAACCAGCGGCCTCTAAATTTTGCGATATGTTGAGTATTGCGATAACATATATTACAATATATTATCTTTTTTTCAACTGCATATTATGTCCCCAATGGTAAACTTTGTCAAGATCTGTTTTATCTATTCTGTTTATAAACGTTTTCAGTCTGTTCATCTCACTTCAGTTATTTTAATTGCAGCAAATTTTATCTATTGGACTGAAAAAGGAAAACTGACTTTATTATTCAAGTAGGCAAAGAAAAGTTTAATTTGTATTTATAATACTAATCAGTTTGGCAGCAGTATATCAATATGATACTGCCATGCAAAAATGTTGCTTTTACCAAGAACCAAATTATTCGCAGATGAAATGCACCCAGTGATTTAAAACAGTAAAAACTCTCAATATAGCAGTTTAGCTTTTTAAAAAATCTGACACTTTTGTCACTGAGGGGCTCCTAACTTTGGTGAATGACGTGAAAATGCAAATGGCCCTATCCCAACTCAGTGTTTTGTTTGTCTATTCTGGACTACAACAGACCTGCTCCCTATGTAGCTATAACAAGCTCAATCTAAGGACCAGAAAACACGATAACTGCCAATTTATCCTCCTAAATCCTACACACTGGATCTTTAATTATGGGGATATCTATAATTTTATCACAATTGTCCATCTACTTAACAAATACTGTCAAGAACATGAAATGAAAACAAGAAAAAACAAACAAACATCTGCACACGGAATAAAAGTGTACAATTGAGACCCCAAAACCTTAAATCATATTGAATCCCGTTGTTGCTTTCGATCCTTTAGAATACAATGGCTTTAAAAAAATGGCTTATGGTCACTCAGTTCCCCAGACACTGAGCAAAACACCCTACTGCGAAACACAGTACACCCAACTGATGATTCCCTCATCTGTGAAGCACTGTTAGTCAGTGAAAACAGTCGTCTAGTATTCTCAGTAAGGCTGGGCACAACCACCGACATTCTCGCTCAGCACGTGACAGACTGACAGACAAGCAGAGTGAGCTTAGACTTTACCGACTCGCCGGGCCGGCTACACACAGCTGATACACTCGACATTCATTTGACAAAGACGCCTTTATCGCGGCCAGGTGGAGACGTGGGGCAAAAAATTTCATTGTGTGACTTAAACCACATTAAGTTTGGTATAAACATTTCTGAATATGTACAGGTCAGAGCAAAATTAGTGTCCACACTGGCATCTTATGAAACGGTTGTTTGTAAACAGTTAAAAGAATACATTTTGTAGTGATTTCTCTGAGGTACTTTAAGAGATTCATCTCATTTCGTCCCCCAAAAAGCTGTCAGAAGAACCAGAAACATAAAAAAAAAAGGGAATATAAGCAGTTAGTCGGGTAGTTAGGGGTGACAGTTGGTGTCGTCACAGTGGCTACCTCTGTACTACGTCACTAATCTCTTTAATACAGCTATGCAGGTTGTCCAGTACAGTGTTGGGCCCTAAGCCACCCAGCCCTCCACCTCCTGAGGATGACGCCCTCAGTTCCTGCAGGCTGAGCTCCAGCTTCCCCACCGCCTCTCGGAAGGCAAATTTGTTCCTCATCTGAGGGATGCAGTCCACGTAACCTGAGCAGTAGTCTAGCAGCTGGTGGCCGGCGTCCAACACCTGGCTGCTGGAGGGGCTCTCTGAACTGGCGTGGAGGGCGCTGCTCAGGCACTCAGCGCACTCCAGCAGGGCCTCGCGGCTAACTCGCTCCAGGGGCACCCTCTCTGCCTGCTGCCTGGTTCGCCGCAGTGCCACTTTGGAGCCGGCAGACGGTGCTGTGTGTGAGGAGGAGGAGGCAGTGGTGGCGGCTCCGTTGGCCATTTTGGTGGGAGTCGTGTTGGTGGTGGCAGAGCAAGATGAGGAAACGGAGGAGGAAGACGCAGGAGGCACTTGTGGTGGTGGCACTGACGGTCTGCCCGTCGCCGCTCCTCCTGACATACGCCCTGACCTGTGACCTTTCAACGTGTCTCCGTTCACTTCCACAGGTGCTCCTCCTACCTGCTCCTCTCCGTCGCCGCTATAGGAGTGTTGCAAGCTGCGCAGGGTGGGAGGGGGAGGAGGCGCGCACTTGGGTTTTACAAGTCGCGGCCTGTCTCGATCTGCTTGGTGCTCAGACAGCAGTTTGAAGCGGTTCCCCTGAGAGTCTAGCCCGACCAGGTGCACATCCGCGGGGCTGTGCTTCAGCGTGGGGGAGATCAGGACCGGAACTTTGTGGTTGTGAGTTGGTGCACCTGCTGCAGCGGATGAAACACTCGAACTAGAAGTCTTAGAGGGAGAAGGCCAACTCTGCTGCCTGTCCAGTCCTCCCCCTGTCTCCTCTCTACCCTCCCTGACCCGAGACAGACTGTCCGATTCCCCCACCTCCCCCCCAACACCTGGTGCCCTCACCCCGACAGCAGCGCTCCGGGGTAATAGCTTGGCTTTGGGTCTTTCCCTGATCTGTGCGGTCCCCTCGTCCATCCTCCTCAGCAGAGTTTCTGAGGGCCGTGCAGCCCCGTTCTCTGGCTGCGAGGTTGTGGAAGCAGTCCGCTCTAGAGGGGGTTTAGCACTGCGGTTCCTGGGTAAAGTCAGAGCCATGCGCTCCAGGTCTGGCAGCCCAGCTGACATGGAGGAGGTAGAATTGGACCTAGGGAAGGGTTTTGGCCCTCCAGCTATACTTCCACCCTCCTCTGAAGAGGCTGTCTTTCCTGTCCGTAGTCCCAGGGTCTTTTTGATGAGTCTAGGGGTAAAAAAACCTGCCAGCCCACTCCAACTGCTGCCGCTCGTCACCTGCGAGGCAAGCCCCCCACCTGAGGGTTTTTGTCCAAAAGCAGCTCCACAGCAGCGTGACTGCGCCTGAGTGGGTTCTCCATGGGAGTGAGACGGAGACGCGGAGAAGCCACCCAGACTGTCCGACTGGGGTAGGGGAGGAGGAGCGCTGAAATCAGCGGTAGGCTCGTATTTCTTGTGAGGCTGCGTTTCCATCTCCCGGAATGAGCTGCTCCTCTTGGGAGGCGTCGGGAGGTTCTGTTGGAGCTGAGAGGATGGTGAGGAGGAAGAAGAGGAAGATTTCTTCTTTATGAAGGAGCTAAAGAAGCCAGTCTTGCGGTCTCGTGTAAATGTGCCCATATCCTGTGCGTCCTCTAAAAGGCTGGCGGGAGATTTATCTCTGGGCTGCTGTTTTCTGGGCAGAGCCGGGGAGCTGCCTGATCGGCCGTCCCCTCCTAACAAACTAGCCCAGCCTGGAGAGAGAGGAGAGGGCAGGATTAAAACAACGAAACAAAGCAGGAACATATCCGTCTTTGTTTACCTGACTTGTTACAAAAAAACAGGTAATGAAGAATACAGCTCTAGTCTCTCAATGTGCCCGTCTATACATTAATGTCACTCACTGCATCAGGCAGCTATGCGCTGTTGTGATAAGACAGACTATCCCCCTCTCTCTCTAAAAGCTGTTATTTCCTCCTCAGGGACTCATGAGTTAGGAAAAAAGCATTTCAGGAAAAGGAATGGAAAGTTTTTTAGTCCATGCCAGTCATGCACATGCAAACACTAATTCAATGATTTACAAGCCGCTCTCGTAAAAGATGGGATGATGAATATACTTCTAGGAAATGATGAGAACACATGGCAAACAGTAACTGCCAAACCCCTGTTACTAATAGGGCTGTTCTGTAACTTTGCTCAATGGGGGGAATTAATTTTCACAGTATTTCTGCTCTTCAAAACAATACAGTATGGTGCAGAATCCTCTCTAGCCAAACTGAATTAGGCACTATGGAGGAGAAAACTGCAAACTGGGACACAGTCTAACTGCCAGACTTCTGTAAAGTGAATAAGTGCACTAATATTTGGTCAATATTTCCTTTTTGGCACGGTTCTCTCATCACTGATAGCTTTTGCATGTAAATATAATTGCATACAAACAAGTAATATTAATACCACACATGAGACATGAACACTGTGGTTAAAATCTTTGTGGTTTCATTAATATCATATGAATATTTGGTGATGATTCATGAAGTCTTGTGCTTAATGACATTGTGGAACATTCTGCATGCTCCACTTTGATTGGATTTATGACTTAATGAAAGCTATTGTTCCCTTTATTGATGAGTATTTATGTTCATGGAGCAAAACATAAAAGCATGACAAAATGGTGACAGTGACAAAACAGGTGGGAAAAAAAAGGGCAAAGCAAGTCAAAGACAGGCTGCCTTGTTTACACATCAGGTGAACACACAAATGAAACAACATTTTATTTTGAAATAAATTTAAAAAGCAAACAAACTAATAAATAAGCAATAACTTAAGTGAGAACAGACAAACAAAAGACAATGGATATTGTGGAAATTTAATATTAGGGTTAAAAAATTAATACATAATTTAATAGCAAGAATTGATTAGGTTGTGGAAATAATAGTCATGCAACAAATACTGACAAGACAGAATAAGAGCAAGATCATTCCATCACAGATAACAAATAGTTTCCATATTTACTGCATGAGCAATGTGTTTGAGAAAAGGGACAATGGTTCAGTTTCGAAAGTAGGTCACCCGATGTATTTGTGTTTGTGACTGACAGAGGTGAGCTGTCTACATTTACAATGATTCGGAAACAAAACTGAAAACTTCTGATGTTAATGCTTAAATATGTTTTGTTTGGTACTATACATTGAACTGTTGTATCCGAGGATAAGGGCTGGGAACCTTTTTAAAATTGATGATACCAGTACCAATACCAATATCAGTACCCTTAAAGTGATTATGAAACCAATAGAGTACTTCATTTAATACCTTTTATTCATACCTATTTTTTCTACTTCATTTGAGACCCATTATGTGATTGTAAGCATTTAGTTACCAATTACTTTTAATGTTTTGTTGGCATCTATATTTTATGATTCTATTACTGTTTTGTCTTATTTTCATCTTTTACATCCTTTAATCAGTGTCAGATGACATGAGCACTGACATTTCATGGCTGAATAAACAGAGTCTTGAACCTTAGAAATCAAATCCCTCTGAGTGCTGAACCAGTTGTAATTCTACGCCAGTGTAAAGTGACGATGTCAGGCTGTGCTTGCAGATCTGCTTTGAGATAGCACTGGATGATCGACCGGATGCCCGACAGATGCTTGCACCAGCTCTCAGTTGTTGGGGAAAATGACAGCTCTTCTTTTCAGGCGGCGGGCCTCGCGGCGCTGCAGTGTAGTCTGTGAATGGCCGCTCTCTGGCGAACCTGCAGAATCATAATATGGTGCAGCTGACTGGTTGGTAGTGAGGTGGGCGTGTCTGGCTGTACCTGAGTGACTGTGCGTGCCGTGGTCAGATCGCCCGTCGAGTCCACCCTCGATATTTTCCTTGTTTTCTGTGTGCTTTAGGAGTGTGCGAGATTTGGAAGGCAACAGGGGCATGTCGTGACTGAAAGGGTGAAGTGGTCCGCAGTGACCAGAGGAGGCCGTCTTACAGAGCTCCTCTGCTACCTCTGGAAAAAAACAACCAAAAAAAAAAACAACCCTCAATTAAAAAGATGCAAAAATCCTAATGCAAACAAGCATACACACCAGCATACCAGCATACACAATAATTTTATATTTTTTATTTTAAACATGATCAAATGATTAGTCAAATTCTTGATGTAAGTGGTCAGGTCTAACCTTTTTATTAGGGCTGTTACTAAACATTATTTTTATTATTGATTAATCCGCCAATTATTTTCTTGATTGTTTTAAGGATAAAATGTCAGAAAACAGTGAAACATGTCCCGTGTAACTTCCCAGAGCCCGAGGTGACGCCTTCAAATAGTATGTTTTATATGTCAACAGTCTGAATAACCAAAGCTATTCAGTTTAGGATCATGTATGACAAAGAAAAGCATTGAATTTTCACATTCGAGAAGCATGAAACCAGCAAATGTCTGTTTTTTCTTTCTTCAACAATCTAAAAAGTTGCAAACTAATTGACTGTAGAATGACGAGTCACTTGACTAATTGTTGCAGCTCTACTATTATTTTTTTAATTTTACACTTCTGTTTCTTCTCTTATTCCAATCCATTATTTATTCTCTTTGCTGCTCCGATGACTTTTTTCACGGGGATTAATAAAATTCAAAACGTATTTTTTTCTACCTCTCTCTCAGAGAATCTAGTTTGAACAGGCAGCCCTCTGAATGAGAGTTTGCCCGTTCAGCTCAACCATTACAGCAATTTTAAAAGCTTTATTTAAGCAGTTTTTTAGCTGCACAAAAGAGTGAGAGTTGAACTGCTAGCGGGCGATAAGTTACTGTACCTTCAGAGATGCTGGAGTCATGGAACATTGTTTCGAAGGCTTGGTGGATCTCTGCAAACGAGGGCCGGTCTAATGGGCTCCACTGCCAGCCTGATAGGGAGAAGACAAAAGGCATGTTACTACAAAAACGTACTGTATTTGATGATGATATATGACTTTCATTAAGCAAGTAGAGAAATGCAGTTACAGATCCTGTAACTCTAGACTATAGTTTGTAAGTCACCTTTTTCTTTATAACAACAGGATGGTGAGTGTTAAAACAGTATGATATAGGATGCAGTGATCTGTGACATGACGAAGATTTGACAGAGATCGATAGAAACAACTTTTTCAAAGCTGTCAAGCTCCTATTTTTGTCTTCAGACTGGAGGGCAGCCACTCGGTGAATAAATACGAGGTAGGTAAGATTACTACGACTCACATGCTCTCATGAGTTCATAGACTTTGGGCGGACATCCTTCTGGCTGCTCCATGCGGTAACCTTTCTCCAGGAGGTCATAGACCTGAGACAGATCGATGCCAGGATATGGAGACATGCCATAGGTGGCAATTTCCCATAGCAGCACGCCGAATGCTGGAATGAAGACAATTTTCAGAGATCAAACATTAGTACATTAAAATTAAGCCACAACAGAGAAACACTTGCTGCTACGACATATTACTACTATATTATGAATGTATGCACTTGTGTCGCTCACCCCAGACATCCGACTTGATGGAGAAGGTGTTGTATGCAAGGCTCTCTGGCGCAGTCCATTTGATGGGGAACTTGGCGCCTGCATGGGCCGTGTAAGTGTCACCAGTCATCAACCTGCTCAGGCCGAAGTCTGCAACTTTCACAACATGATTCTCCCCGACCAGGCAGTTCCTCGCTGCAAGATCCCTGAGGGAGGGATAATGAAGTAAAGAGAAGAGAGTCAGGGTGGGAAAAAGAGAGTAATTAGATTACTCTGACAAATGAGTTGGGCAAAATATGCAAGGCATGCACACACACACACACACACACACACACACACACACACACACACACACACACACACACACACACACACACCTGTAGTATCCACTTACCTGTGTATGAAGTTCTTCTTCTCCAGGTATTCCATGGCAGAGGAGATCTGTGTGGCCATGTACAGCAGCACCACAGCGTTCACCTCCTCCTTGTCACAATCTCTCAAGTAGTCCAGTAGGTTGCCATGTGGCATGTATTCAGTCACGATGTAGAACGGAGGCTCCAACGTGCACACACCTGCGGGAGAGAGACAGCAGTCAGAATACAGATAGCAACATCCACTAAGGACATTTTCATATTACGTACGATTGATTTGCACTGTGTCCGAGAACAACTGCACCCCTCTCAGCTTTCACATTAGTAATGTTGGTCTGTACATGAGTACTCTTGCACCATCGTCTACATTACATTTTTGCTGTGCTACAGTATAGAAAAGGACGCCACACGGACACTGCTGCACTGGCGACTCTCACCAGTGGAAACCAATGGAGAAGTGAGGCAAAGCTCGAGGCAAAGCTGCTGTCAGACCCAGAGCTGTCTGTCTCCCACCGGACTGCAGAACGAAGCTGGATCGAGGTCTGTCCACAGAGGGCTGCACTTCTGTCTGATACTGATGCTTCAGTGTTACATTGAGACTGTTAAAAACTCCTTGTAGCTGCATTAAATAGCAGACCATTTTTGTGTTTTGGTACAGTTGGTCTTCCCACCTGATCTGTACCATACCGGAGTACGCATCGACCATACTTGAGACAAACTTTTAAGGGGAATCGGGTGCGGTAAACAGTGCTCATGGTACTCAAACGAAATGGACTTTGGGGTCAAGTATACTCAGCTCTCGGCCTCGGTCCCTCATGGTCACTCAAATGTATTCAGATAAATATGAAAATTGGTTTGATTTTGTTGTAGCGCGGTAACTCGTTTGTAGAATCAGTGTTGTTGATAAATACTGACCCAGTAGCTGAACGAGGTTTGGGTGTTTGACCTCCTTCATGACAGCTGCTTCTTTCAGAAACTCTTCAACTTCCATGGTGTCCTCCTGTCATAACAGAAAATGAAAAAAGGAAACACTTTTATCAGTGGGTTGGACAGACATGGTATCATGCAGTAATATTTGTGACAATCACATGTAATACCACAGTCCACCTCCAGATGGCGATCTAAAACCACTTTTACAATTCAGATTTCTGCAAAGAAGTTGAGACTAACTGAATTATGATGCAAAGAGAGCCTTCTTACCTTGAGTGTTTTGACAGCCACTGTGAGATTGTACTTCTTCCACACTCCCACGTACACCTCTCCATACTGGCCTCCTCCCAGCTTGTGCTTCATGGTGATATCTGTGCGCTCCATCTCCCACTTATCATGGATGGGTGACACACCGTACACTGTGGGCTTGTTACATTTGGGTGCGGGGTAGTGCAGGGTGGTGACCAGGCCATCGGCTACAGTGGAGTGATGGTGGACAAGCTCGGCCAGGGTGGCAAAACGGCTCTCAGACGTCACATACACCTGAAGGGGAGGAAGAAAGGAAAAGAGGAACGGATACCAGGAGAGTTAGTGAACACCAACTACAGAAAACAACTGGACCTTTTAATCTAGTTTACCAGACAATTAAAAAGTTTCTTTTTTAAATCTACTAAACACTACCTTTCCATCAGAGGCTGTGTTGATCCGGTAGTGGTAGACTCTCCCCTCATAGCGGAGAGAAATCGACAGCTGTCCGGGGCTGCTCTCGCTTTCCCGTACCAGGAAGCTACCGTTGATGAGGGACGAGAGCAGGTACTCTGCAGCGCTGCGTGACACGGGCCCATGGTACCAGCTGTGCTTCTCCAGACTGTTGACTGGCGTGATGTAGTTGGAGGGCACCCAACCCTGGCCGTTCTTAGAGCGCACTTCACTCCACTCTCCATTCTGGTTGTAGCCCAGCACACGTAGCTTCTCACCTGGACACAGGAGGGGCAACTTATCAGACTTGATTTCATGGTGATATAATCAGCGGCAGCGAGGACTGGTGGTAAGAAAGATTGATAAAATAAAAGAGCCACGTGTTGATGTCTTTCGTCTCAGTCACGCTTACTGCTGAAGTGCCCTTATAGAGTGACGTTAAATCAGAATTTGAATAAAACTTGCAGGTCATTGTAAAAAATGTAAAAGTTAAAATAAAATTCCTTTAATCATGAGTTTAAAGGGAACGTTTGGATCATTTTAAGTGTGTTTGCGTGAAGAATGTATCGATTGTCAGTGTATACAGGAGATGTTGGTTGGTATGCGCCCAATTTCAAGAAGCAGACAGGAGTACAGAGACTGGAGCTAAGAAATGGCCACATCAAAAATGATTTTGGCCAACTAAAAAATCGATATCAGTGTAAGTTTACGCTATATTTAGCGATTTCCAAAAGGAGACTGAAACCGTTAATATTGCTCTCTTTAAAGCAGACCAGACTCTTTCGAGAAAAACAGTCATTTAAAACTGCTGAACACAGGAGCTACTGGTCCACTGCTTCATCAAATGTTTTTTTGTTTTTCTTAGTGTTTGACTTTGGCGTTTTAAATGGGTAGACCAGGTTCACCAAAGTCACACAATGAGTAACTGAGATGGAAAATAAAAGCCATTAATGGTAAAGTGATGAAAAACAAATCTCAATAGAGCATAGATTTAAATGTTACAGATTTTTGCTTGCTCGGCTTTCCTGACACTTCTCCAAACTGGGGTTGTGCTGAGAGACGTCTACTGTTTGTAATACAGTACACTACGGTACGGTACATACCATGGATAATAACTGACACACGCCTTAACAACAGATCAAACACAGGAGAGAGGAGTCATGGATACGACGCGCCTCTCATTGAAAGAACATGAAAAGCTTTGGAACAAGGACAGGGTTGGGTGAAGTGCATATCTGTCATGGAGGGCTTGGCAAAACCAGGCATGTAGGGACTTGGTCTGTTGTCTCTATCTCCCTCTGTCTCTGACGTCAGTGCGAGAGACATGAGAGAGCTGAGCGGCTGATGTGCTGGAGACTGAAGGAGGGGGGTACCTATCATCAGTGTAAAAAACAACACTGAATGAGCCGTGATGAGTCCTGCTCGTTTGATGGAGGACTGGAGCAGGAAGAGGACAGACTGGGGCCCAGGGAGGGAGAGAGAGAAGAGGTATCAGTCGACCTACCTCTGCACTTCCACCACACATCCTCTACACTGCCTTTTCTTCCTGCCCACATCCGTCTTTATCTCTCCCACCACTCAGAAGTTTTACACACAAAGTATACCTCAAATCTTTCATCTCTGATGAATAGTGGTATGTTACCTTTAAGAGGGCTGAAAGAACAGCAGTGTGTGTTAAAACAACTCAAGGTGCTGTGATGGGGTGTGCATGTTGCTTCAGATACCGGTGACTAGCTTGGGCTTATCTATTTTTTCATACTTTCCTGGCATTTCACCAAAGTATACAGTATATGACAGTAATCTGTGATACAGGTTTGCCCAGGCAGCAAGTTTGCTAAGTTCCACAAGCTCTAATAGCTTTTTTTAGTTTATTACACTTGCAAGAAGTCAAGAAATAAAATAAATTATCCTCTTACACCTATCTCCTTATTAAAGGGGAAATATACAACCGTACACCTTCTGAATTTAAGTTTCTCTCTTTCACCAAACTGAAACTAGCTTAATTACATTGTCAACTCATTGCTAAACAAACTTCATCAACAGAAGCAAACCCTCTGTTTTTGTGTGTCCTTCCTTTGTATCATCTTTTATCATCTTTTTTGCGGGTCCATGACTGTGGTGCAGGCTCGACTCCACATTAGTGTTTCTTTCCTCAGTGGCACATTGTGGAGTTTGAGTTGCGGGATTGATAATTTATTCAGATAGTCGATCCGATCGGAGCTAATCAGATCAATTGACGAGAGGACCAGCTGCTGCAGAGGCGAGTGAAAGCAAATTTTTTAGAAGGAGGCATTGAATGGTTAAGGTTCACTTTCACTGCGCCTGTTATATAGTGTTGTATATAGTGTTGTATAATAAATATCAAAATCAATATGTGGTGCCAGATGTTGATATTGTGTTGGGAAGACACAAATGAATGAATGCATGGGAAACTCTGATATTAGTTTCATAGAAAGATGAGCATCTGTATTTTTGACAATATTGAGAATCATACCTTCTGGATTTCTAAATAACTATAATACCGTGATACCGCCCGAGCATAATGGTGAGACACTGGAATCTGATCCAGGAAGTCCAACTAAAGTAACAAGTTTGTGCAATTAAAAAGCTGTTCAGATGCCAAAACAGTGCACAACAGTTTATAATTCTCACACAACTCCAGAAAGTTATCACTGCTGCAACTACTTGATCTTTCATCACGAGGTACACAATAGAAATAAACTTTTCAAGTAGGTTAACCACCACTTCATGCAGGGCTGGAGTTGATCTGAATGCGGCTTGAGGTAGTCATGACTCGATTATATAATGCCTTAAACTAAGAAATATCAGACATGTAACTACAGAAAGTCTAGTCAGTGAGACATCCATGGCCAAGTCATATGAAACCACTAACCAGAGCTGCAGGTCTAACTCTTAAAGCTGAACACTCCACACTAGAAATCCACAGAACTACATTAAACAGAGATGGTTATCCACATCCAGCCCACCAATCCACCAGTCTCCTCTGTGTCTGTAAGTTTTGTGGGAGTGGAAACACTGACTGCCTCACACTGGGAGCCATGTGTGCCTGAAGCCGGGGCCCTGGTCTGGCCTAGCCTGGTTTGACCTGGCACAGAAAAGAGACAAAGATTAGCCCCAGACACGGGCCTGCTAAGTCTCTCTCTCTGATCAGCCTCTGCCCCGCTGTGCTCATCCACCTGTTATTATTACAGTTGAACGTATTCCATATTAGCGCAGCATTAGAGGCATGCTGGGGTGTTTCCATGTGACAGAGCAAAGAGCGGCACCGATAGGAAAAGTGCAGTGGAGCCTGGGAGTGTACATGTGCTCGCATGTGGGCAGAAATCTCAGATTCACTCCATGAGTCAGGGTCTAAACATCATTTCCATCCCAGTCAGCTGCTGTGGAAGTCTTAAAACGATGGATAATTAACACACTCTGCCACGTTTAATGCTTTGAATCGGTTTGGGACACAAGCATGGCTGTCTCTGGATAATATTATGAGGGTATTAAAGCTCATTACTCGAGGGAGAGCTGGTTGACTGGTTAACTGCTGCTGGTTGACAGAGAGGAGGTTTGGACTGGAGACAACGAGTGTGTAATGGAGAGAGGAGTAAGAAATACTGAAAAGATTAAGACATAACATAAGCATCACTGGTATTTTAGTCATGCTGTCTGCACAAGTTTCAGATAACAAACTCTCATATTACTTTTCACCCTGTGGGATTGTGGATGATAAAATATAAAAACGTTAGACGTTAGAATTAAAGTTTAGTGTGAAAGAGGAATGTGGGATGACAAAGAAAGCCGTAGGCCGGGGGTCACATACCAGCTGATGTCATGACGGTAAAATTATAGGGACAGTTGGCTCAGCTATTGACACACAACATTCCTCTGCGATAACTACACTTTTACTCATCAAACATCCTTTCTATGAGCTGCTGACCTGCCAATCACAGGCACTGCCTTGAGGTTTTCACTGCTGACTCATTGTTATGTGAGGTAATCCCTCTGTTCTGTTGCAATGAAAGTCAACAGTGTTTGTTCGGAAGGCGTGTTTGGGAATGATCGATGACATGGAGAAATCTCTACAGGATCACGTTGCCGGTGATGATGCATGGAAGGCAAGTAATTCAAGCCTTGTTTCAGCACACAACACGACCAAACCTGTTTTTGTTGTGAAATCAGAAACTCCTGACAAACTTAACTGGTAAACAACATCAAGATAATCAGCCAAATCAAAACAGTGAACTGGAGAAAAATAGTCACCTTTAGTGATGCTGAGCGTGTTGTCTCCGCTGGCGACAAAGTCATAAAGTGCAACGAAGAGGTTTGGGTCGCTCTCGGCCGCCCCCAGTAGGTTCTCCTTGGAACTCCAGCGTACCGCCTCCGTCAGTGCTGCAGAGTCCAGGCCGAACGGCCGGTGGAGAGCTTCTGGAGGAAGAGGAGGAGCAGGGGTTATGGAGAGTGAAGGCAAACTATTGAGATGAGTGAAACAAAATGTCACTGAGAAGACAATATCATTCGCGGTGATAAAAATTCACAATTGCAGACATAAAAAAATGTGCAGTCTACAATAGAAATCATTAGAATCATTATAGTCACTCTCAGCACAAACTGACCACAAAAAAAAACACATTCTTTTCCAATACTGACATCAGACTGATGTCCTCTAACCAAATGACACAGATGAATTCTCCATAATCCTAAAAGTCCATTCAGCAGATAGTCTACCTGTCTGTCCAGGCTGTTTCCCCTGCCTGAACCCTGTTTGGCGATGATGGCCGTACAGAGCCGACCACTCTTCCTCAAAACTGCTGCTTGCCTGCAGGCAACTCAAAGGCATTACTTTACCGAATCCACTCTCTGAAGAACACTGTTATCACCGGCTACACACACAGAGGCCTGCCGTGTCTAGCCCGAGCCAGGTAAGATCTGAGGTGGGAGTGTTTTTGTATGTGTGTATATACGGGGGAGCAACAGGGAGGAGCTACGACACACGTGCAAAGGAAAGATTCTCCCTCTAGCTACACAAGACGCAGAGATCACCGTAGCTACATAACAGACACCCACAGACACACAATGATGATTTAGTACATGCGTAGCTACACACACTACACTCAGCAGCTGCTGCCAAAGTCACTACAAGTCCAGACAGCTGCTGAGCGAGTGGGAGAGGAGGGTGGCGAAATGGAGAGACAAAGAGTGGAGAACAAGTACACAATACAAGCGACTTTAAAATGGAAAAGCTGTTATTAGTTGTTTTTTTGTATCAAAAGAAGGTGAAAGCAGTGATTTAAACATTAACCTAGCGATTAAACCTTCATTTATTTTTTTAAAGGTCCAGTGTGTAAGATTTAGGAGGATATATTGGCAGAAAAGTGATATAATGTAATAATTATGTTTTCTTTGGGGTATAATCTACTGAAAACAGGAATCGTTGTGTTTTTGTTACCGAAGAATTAGAGGTTTATATCTACATAGGGAGCGGGTTTTCATCCATAGACTTCACCATGTTTCTTTAGTAGCCCAGAATAGTCAAACCAAAGCAGTCCCTCTGCAAAGAGCAGAATTTGAGATTTTTTTAAATGAAACTGATTTATTCAGTATTTTTTTACCGGTTTAAATCACCTTGTTCATTTGTTTCAGAAAAGAAACAGACCTCTGCAAATAATCCAGCTGTGAAATAAACAAAAAATGCCCTGGACGTCTGGATCTTAAGTCGCCAGAGAAAAAGGGTGAGCACACATTAGCAGGTGCTGGGCTTGCAGCTGTCTGCCATAAGCCAAACAGTATCTGAGAAACACTGATTTGTAACGTGAAACTGCTTTATTTAGTGTTTTTACTAGGTTCAATTGAAATTACCTGGTCTGTTTGTAGACCTCAGCAGATAATCTGGGTCCTAAAAAGAACCTCCTGAACAATGAACACTGAAGAAATCCTAACCAGGAACTCACACATGGGAGAAGTTTCAGCTGGCTGCAATCTGCAATCCTCACCTCTAGATGCCACTACTACTCACTGCTGCTCCTTTTAATGTACACAAAATTTAGTGTAATCCAAAACAGCCTTGCCATAAGTCCTACACTTACAAAATGGTTACCTTTTTGTAAAGAGAGAGGTTTTCAGTTCCCTCTGTGCTTGTTTTGGGGGCTGTAGTTTGTTGTGTAGTTGTATCTGATTGCATTGCACATGAAGAGTGATGAATGTATGAAACAGCGAAAGGCAATACAGACCCCCGATAATGCCGGGATCAAAAATCAGAGCTGCATTATTTCTGAATAGCAGCAAAAGGATTCATGTACATTCAGCCCAAAAATAAAATGTGGTTTGGTATTGAACCACATCAGCAAAGACTAGTCATTATTTCTTTATAATGGTGTAATCTTGAATCCTGTTCCCTGGTTTTTATTTTGGTCAAAAACTCCACTGAGTAAGTAATGTTGAAAAGTCTTAGATTAGGAAAATAATCACATGTCTATGGTTTGGAGAACAGAAAAAGACAACATAAGGCATTTATGAGAAGAACTAAAGGTCATCTTCCGGTTTTCAACATCTGCTTGTTACGACAAGTTACCACCTCCACACTCAGGCGAAGGTTTGACTGGAAAGCTAGTTGTTTCATACAGTTTCTTTCTTTTTTTTATTTCGATACTGCAAAGCAGCCTTTTAGCACAGGAGAAATTAAACTTGAGACAAAATAACAATATATTTAGTGTATTACAATGTAGATAAAGCCCATGCCCTAGTTCAAGTGAAACATTAGCCAACCAAAGTTACAAAAACAAACTAGTATAATGCAAACAAAGCAAAAAGGGAAACTGGTGTAAGACCACAGTTATGAATGACACAAACAGACTGTGAAAACTGGACTATAAGATGCTCAGACAGTGTCTGAACAATCACGTGCAGCTCAGAGGTTAACATCTATTTTAGATTTAGTTTTTATTTGTGAATTGAGAACGTAAACTTGTTAAATTTAGATGGCAGACAACTTTGTTTCATCAGACTGTAGTGAGCAAGTCTGTGAAAAACGATGCAAGCTTTTAACGCGTAGCTTCTGAGGCACTTTATGTGATTAAATCATGTTAAATACGTCATTTTTCCCTGCATTCACTTTAGGTTGGCCCATTCAAACTCAAAGTATTGAGTGAAATCTTTGTGCCATTGCTCTAATCTTGCAAAGTTGGCAGAAATTCATCAGGCAATTAAGCATTATCCATTGTTAGTCCACACCATGTGGCAGGCACATGCCAGAGCAGAGAGACTTTCTGAGTTATGTTCAAATCAAAACTCGATATCTCGCTCCTTTGCCAAACAGTTTAGCTCAATATTATATGGTCTGTCTTCTCTAAATCTACACACAAAGCCTGCCCACCTTTGTTCTGGACCAGCATGCACTGCAGCGCGGCACTGGCCGTGACCTGGCTCAGCCACAGTTCCCAGTACATCCTCTCCTCTGGCCTGGTCAGCTACCAGTCCCAGTATCCAAAGAAACAATGTGGTTTTCTCGATCCGCTGCGCTGACTCTGAACAGTTGTTTGAAAGCTTGACTGTGTCTATGTAGACTGAAAAGCACAAGTGTACATTCTCCTGGAGCATGAGCTACTGCTCTAAACCATCTCCTTCAGCGCGGAGGCACAAATGCTGTACGCGGAGCAATCAGAGAGAGACGGAGACCCCCCAGACAAAGTATTTACCCACACTGTCCTTGAATCAAACCACCTAAACTTCTGAAGTTACAGTAGTGACTAGCAGCCTCCTGCTGGGAACTCCCTCCTAGCTTTGATGTGGCCGAGGGGAGTCAAGATTTCCAAGGTCCATCTGGAGTGCACAGACATCCATGACTGATGTGCTCTGCGGTTTAACGCACTGTAAGGGATGGCAAAACGTGGCAGAGAGAGGGAGCGAGAAAACGTGTGGTAAAGGGGGGGGGGGGGCATGCATATACAGAGGCTGGGGCTAGGGTGTATGGTATGGAGGAAAGTTGAATGTGACATGTGTGTGTGTGTTTGTGTGTGCGGTGTGAGAGTGTGTGAGGCCTGGACCAGCGCTGCGGCAAACAGCAGATGGTTGGTCTTGTTCCCCTCGAGGGGAGGGGATCCTATTGACCCACACTTTTCTTCTGTGTGTGTGTGTGTGTGTGTGTGTAAATGTGCATGACTGCAACTGCTGTAGCCAGGCTGAGCCAACTGTCAGAGCTGCTCTTCTTACATAGTGACATATCACATCACTCTTCCCAGGAATGTTTTTAATGAAATAGTGATATTATGCCAAACACATTTGTCAAAGGTCTCGATTTGAGGAATCCAGCCATTCCAGACACAGACACAAAAAGACACTCAATCACTAAGTAGTCACATACTCTGAGGCGCAAATCAAATAACCTAATTACTTAAAATTGTTTTCATAGCACGATCCAGTTTCATTAAGTCGATCATATTTCTTAAATTGCTTCTAAATCCCTCTTCTGCCAAACAAAAAGCAAGATGCTGTTCCACTTGGCCGAGCTCAAACCTCATGTGCTGGACTGTTTGATTGAGGGAGCAGTTGGTCTGCGTGGGGTATGTCGTGTGCCCGTCCGGGTGCCTCAGTGTGTGTGTGTGTGTGTGTGCTGTGAAGTGTAGCACATGTGCGTTCTGAAGAAACGACTGCTTTGTGTTGAGCGGAGCAGAGAGGGTATTTGCAAGTCTGAGGGGCACGCCAAGCCTGCGCCCCCTAAGACAGCTGGGACAGAGGTGACCCTGGTCCTAAGGCACACATACATACACATACATAACATGTAGACACACATCAGTGGTGAGACTATCTCCTTGGATGTCCTCCTGCTTCCCCTGCAGCTGTTTGTTCCTCGATGTGTCTCTAAAGCTTTTGTTTCACCCACCATTTTGTGCCGAAGTGTTAAACAACAAAATAACGTCACTCACACACCCGAATCAAAAACAATACAGATCGTATCTGGAGCCCATGAGCAGCGAGGTAAGGATGTATTTTTAGCAGCTGGAGAACAAAACATAGCAGCATGACATCCAGAAATAACTCTGCAGAGCACATAGTGATGGTGGTGCGGAGATAGAGTGCTGGCTGCCTGCAGGAAACCCTGACAAAAACCTGAGACAATGCTGCAGATGAGACCCACGTACACAAGACATTACATAAGCCTATAGGATAGGCCAGATCAGATCCTGTGGCAGACTCAGACAGAAAGGAAAGAATACAGAGGAGTCATAGATATCTACAAAAAAGGAGGGCTGGAGCCAGAGATATTGGTTTACGTTAATGTACTGTATGTTGTCATCTAGTACCAGCATTTACTTGTTTTCTGATATCCCCTGATGATATCATTGTCCCTCACTGATAAATCATGTTTAACAGCTGTTTTTTTTTTTCAAACTGTCTCATAAATACAAAAATATGGACATACTGTTTGCAATATTACATATGATGGAGATTTTAAAGAAATGTTAGAGAAAGGCTCAGATCAAGTTGATTTTATTGAAAAGGATAGTTTGGATCTTTTGAAGTGGGTTTTTATGAGGCACTTATCCATATTTGCTCCTAGTTTGGAGAAGCAGTCAGGAGTACCGTCATGGAGGCTAAGCAATGACCTGCTGTGAACAGGGACAGCAGCAGAATGTATTTGAGCTAAAAAAAATAGTCCCACATTAAAAAAAATATTAATCAGTTTTTATGTAGAGAAACAGATATAGTGATAAGGCGATATCTATTAATCCATTATTCCATTAGAAGAAAATGACTACAGTAGATCAGACTTTCAGAATAATCTGTGATGAAAATAGTCACTAGTTGTAGCATTACATAGTATTCAACCAGGAAAAATAAAGTATCAATGCAAGACCAAGAACCGCCAAGTACAGAGGGCAGCCACAAAGGCTAAACAGGGGCAGAGATGCCTGTCAATCAAACACAGCAATATTGTCTAATGTTTTTATGCTGTATTTATGTAATAAAATTGTTCAAAATCACCACCAATCCACAGGAAACACTATTTATGTTGAAAATGTTGAGCTTTCTGGCAGTGTGCGAAGCAGTCCATAGCTGGAGAGGAGAGTCAGTTGTTGTTCATGAGGACTGGACAAAGGACAATAGCCTCATTAATGCCACATCACAAGTGTGTGTGTGTGTGTGTGTGTGTGTGTGTGTGTGTGTGTGTGTGTGTGTGTGTGTGTCTCTGTGTGTGTAGACTGGCTCAATAAGATATTCCCTTGTTTATGAGGATTAGAAATTCATCATGTGCAAACAAAACACTTCTTCTTGCTGCTATCAGTCTGAAACACCCCATCAGTTCTTCAGCAGCGGAACTACTCAGTACACGTATGCACATGTCTTAAGCCCACAGTCCACACATGTCCACACCGGCAGATTCACATCACGTCTCCCTCAATCAGACCCCCGCCTTTAACACATCCTGGTGAGGCAAACCTCTCTGAGTAAGTAATTACACACGCACATACGGGAAAGCCGCCGACCGCCAGTGAATGTTCTCTATTCAGCTCTGTCTGTGCAGCCAGCATGTCGGCTGTCTACATAGAAATACATCAATTAGGGAGCGGACAAACACCAGTCTGAGCCTAAGGGCCGGAGGATCATCCTGGAATGGAGAAGAATGGAGTCCTAACCCACTGCTCACCCTGCCCTGCCCCGTCCCTCTCAGGGCTTGTTATGGGTTAATAATGGGCTCTAAGTGCTTCCCTTTAGGTGTGCTGGCAACAAAGCTGAGTGCTCTTTTATGTGACAGCGGAGAGGATGGGTGGCATATGACGACTTGAGACAAACTAATCAAAACTCGACCGGTCTGCTTCACATATAGCACAAATATGGCAAATACAGCTCGACCTGCTAAAGGCAACTATATACTTAATCGTAGGGTTGTCCCCAGTGGAACAGAAGGATCAGTATTAGGCCAGATCGATGCATTTTTTTAATTGATAAGGATCAAGTATTTGTGCATGTTGATGCTGATCCTTTGTTCACGTCTGCCATCACACCTTAAACAGAGAGCACGATTTGCAGCAGATATTCAGGTTTGATTGTAATTCTGCTACTCTAATAAGTAGAAGCTGGTTTTTTCCATGTTCAACATAAGCTGCTGCTCCACTTTAAGTGGAATTGAAATGCTGTTGTTCATTTTTAGTGAATTAGTTTTACTATAATGCTGTATTAACCAGACTTGTTATCAATTTTTATTTGACGTGATTGGAAATGTTATAGTTCAGCTATAATAGTACTTTGAAGTGTTTCAGTTGTTATATTACTCATTTATAGTGTTCCGAACTTTCATCACAATGCTACACTAAGTGGATTGGAGGGCTATTTCTTTCTGAAGACACATTTTCGTTTGTTTACTTTGTTATTTTAATTTTAAAAATGCTACTAAGTGGAATTGTGGTAAGAGCCATATAAAAATGTTTTTAGTTTGTTTATTGTTGGATGTACACAGGGATGTACACTGGATTGATTTTAATAACTTTAGAGTTATTGAAGTGTGCACTGTGCAGCTGTATTATCCAGGTAAATACAAATATCAGGATTTGGACACAGTTTCAGCAGATACTCAGTATCATATAACTTGGATCGGGATTGGGGGCAAAAAAACTTGACTGGGACATCCTGACTTAATATATAAAAACGTTAACATGAAGCCACCAGGCTCTCTGACCTGTTTGGTGCAGAATGAAGGCTGTCTGAGCTTAAAAATATTTTTCACTCCTTGAAATGCAAAATTTAAAAAAAGCAAAAACATGCTTTTAGATTGTTAACAAGTATTTCTACTTTAGTCTCGCTCAATTCCCAAGTCATAAAGAAAGTGTGTTTTTCTGTCCAGCAGAAGCCGTAAATTCACACAAAAGGTCCACTGAATGGAAATATTATCTAACATGACTACAATGGATGACGGAGCACTGTCCTCACTGCAGATCTGCCCGCTCTTGCCCAACACATTATGCAATGGATGTGGATGATGTAAAATGTCTGGCTGAGGTGTGTGTGTGTTTATTTTCTCAACTCCCCACAGGTAAAGAGGTGTATTCACCGCAGCACGTCTCTCCAAAGCCTTAAAAAGTACACTCTTCTTGCTGCCGCCTCCTTCTATGCAGTGAGGGTTTACAGAAGCACCCGAGGACTAATCTTGATGTCTGAACAGCTAATCTGTGTGTGTGGTTAAGATGTGCTTGGGTGTAGCTTTAAGCTGCTTTAAAATGACTCAGTTTAAAGAACTGACCGGAGCCTAAAGGGAAGATTTAAATTTGTCAGATAGCAAAGATGCCTCTGGCTGCCAAACCAGCCCATTGGAGCATCCATTCAATGTACATGCCATGCCACACTTGTACGGCTGCTCTTCTCATCTAAATCGATGTGAAATTACCACATTATTTACCTAATGCAGTGATGACACATAACTTGACAGTGGGGCAGCTGGTTCGGCAGAGTAATCAGTTCTTTGTAATGAATAGAGTGCCCCAGGGGTGACATTTTTCTGTTGGCCTCCACGGAAGTAAGCTTCGCCCTGGTTTCCTCATCAAAGAGCCTGAGGGATTTTTCCATTGGATTTGGGATTTTTGCAGAAAATAACCTCTGTGGCAAACAAATGTTTATGATACTTAGACGTTTTGTTCAGCAAGATAATCTTCACAAATGAACACCATTTTTTCGGATTTACACTGAAAGTTAAAAGCTAAACTTATAAAACAAACAACACAACTGTATGATGAACACCGCATTAAATAAGGCTGCATACATTTACCAACGCTGTGAAGCCATGTTCACTGCGGCTCGGTATAATCACATTCTGTAGTCTCACTTATTAGCAACCACCTTTTAAAAGACACATAAAAGCTTCAAAGTTTGTGAGTGGGGTATTCACTGACATATTTTATGTTGTAGAACAAAACGTGAAAGTCTCTTAAGCTAGTGTTAAACACAGACCGTATTTCAGACATCTACCCAAAAATTCATGAAAAAACAAACATTGACTTCAAGACGACGAGTGAACCAGAGGTGCTAAAATACTCACAAATTTCCGGGCTATAGGACTCAGTACGGGTACTTTATAATCTGAGACTTAAAAGTCCCCTGCAATCCTTCATCAAGAAAATCACTAAAAGCCATGAAAAAAAAACAACTTTTTGTCGTCTCCTCTCAGAATAATCACATGCATCAGACAGACAGGATATTTGAGGACAGCGGTGCCGCAGGGTGCCCATATTAAGGATTTCTGACTGACTGGTCAGCTGGTGGGCGATTACACCGAAGGAGTAGGACGAACTGGATTATCCTCAGAAAGAGCTGCACCGCGTCACAACTTCACTCACAAGGACGGACAGAAAAACAGTGTGTGAGAATGTGTATATGCATGCGTGGGTGTTTACTGTATGTGTGCGCAAGTGTGCATTTCTCGCCAAGTCTCCAGCCTGCAACCCAGAAGATAAGCGGCAGTGATAATGCCAGCCACAGAGGACTGATCCTGGAAGCAAATCAATGCTCTACAGACTTGGCACAGGGACTGCCCCCTTTTCCTACCCCATATCTAATTTTTCCCCTGCTGCACCACTGCAGCTTAAAAGTGAAAACTGCGATTTAACCAGGAGCCACTACAACAATTTGGCTGGACCTCTACACAAGTTTCAAACATTTGGTGTTTTTAAGCTGACAGATGCAAGAGATGGATTCACCATCTGCACAGCCAATCACTCACTGTTCTGATTAATCCTCACTCTTTAATGATATAAGCTGCACAGAGCCCAGGCCAAGGAAGAGAAACTAGGACTGTGGTTTGGGAACTAAAGAGGGTTGACTGGTAGCAGATGCAAAGGCTCAAGGCTACAACTGGGAGTTTGGGCACAGAAGCATGCACTCACAGTGACACAAAAACTTCAGAGGGAAAAAAACTCAGCTTTGTGAAACTTTTTAAAATCTTCAGTAATTATTTGTTCAATTTCTTAAATCAAGATAAATTACATAAAGCTCTGAAATGGGTAATTGTGGTGTTATTATACTATGGCACATTATGAATTACTGGGCATTTTTGCTATGGGATCACTCTTTTTGATAGATTTGGAATGAGGCCCGCAACAACCAGAGCCATCAGAGACGAGAGATGTAGACGGCCAAAGCTGGTCAACCGCACTGTACGATCTGATGAGTTGATTTTACTTTTAAACAATCTCTGAAACCAACTGCTTAGAAAAATGTAAGTGATTCTAACTATTAATCTTAATTTATAGTCACTTTCCATTTAATTGTTAAGTTTAGGGGTTGAATACCAATTATTAGTAGTTAGTGAGACGGATAACATGTGCTTGGAACCGATATGCATTTACAATAAAAATGAAAACCTCTCTGTCAATATTTAAAATCTGAATTATAACAAACTCCAACAAAAAACTTTGTTTAAAAGCCTTTTGCAAATGTTTAGTCAAAACTGAAACTTTCAGCTCGTATACAGCAAATTCGCAGCAACTTTCTTATATAGTCAAGTGAAAATCTAAATAAAAAATGAATAAACAAAAATAGCTCCTTGAGGTTTTATAAATAAAGGTTCCTCCCATGCTGACACTTCCTCTGCACTTTTTAATTTATTAATTTCACTGGTGATCATGAAAAGAAAATGCCAATACAGATAATCTGCAAAATGCCAAATATCGGCCCTGATAATCAGGCTGGGTGATAATCTCTTGAGTTCACTTAATATCTAGTTATATTTACTTGATTTTGTGAAATGTAACTTAAAATGACAAATTTATTTAAAACAATCTTTCAAAGTTTCAGCAACTTCAGTAAACCAGGGTTATTTTGCTATATACTGGTCAATAATATGTGTAATTTTTCAAACACGTTAACAAAACAGAACTCGCAGATCAAACTTCATCACTGGCAAAATCCTCTTTGTGGTGATCAAGGCAAGTGAGACCGACTTGGTTGACTTGAGTTGCACACACTTAGAAGGAACAAGGTCATTTCACTCGTCATTTTTAAGTTGCAGCAATTTCATAAAATTTAGTAAATACAGCTAAATTTCAAATACACTTCATACTTACAAATAAAGTAACCATAAATTCAGATTTATAGTTATATTTACTTTCCCTTTTCAAGGCAAATGGTTTCCAAGATGATTTTAAGTAAGATTAACCTGTCAGATTTTAGAGTGTGCAGGGACTAAAGGCAAAGGCTCTTGGCTGCCAGTTGTACTTCAGGGCAGGCAGGCATACATTATTTAACACGCAGCCATTACAAAGTGCACAGTTGTACATGCAATTTTCAGATGTAAAACATGTTTAATTGTTTTAAAATGATCTGCACTAAACACTATGCTTCAAACACATGCGTCTAATCAACACTTATCTCCAGCTCTCAGACAATCAGTCATGCTCATCAGTTTTGCCCTAATTTCCAGACAGATTCACCCAGAGGAGGTGTGGCCATGGCTCCTCCTAGTGGCTAATGGCAGTCACTAGGACTGACTATCAACAAATCAGGATACTCCAGGATATTATCTTTTAAAGCCTATTAAAATCTCACTGATAGCTGCTGAAGCATCGCCAACTTGATTTTCCCCAGATATTTTAGTTGCTGCTGTGTGACTTATCCTGGTTGTTGGGGGTTTAGCACATGGAGTCCACAGAAAAGTGGATTTGTCTCTAATCTAATTTCACCCGTGATGCAAATCAGCTTACGTCCTTGGATCCTGGATCCTGGATCCAGGCATCTCTTTTCTCCTCCTGGGCAGCTTAAACAGTGCTGCAGTGTAGGTATAGCCGGCTCTACATTCACTATCAGCACTACTGCCAAAAAAAAAAAAAAAAAATTCCAATCGACTCATCTGCCCCAATTTCTATGATCTGTTCAGAGCGAAAATAGACTAGCCTATCGCTTTGTTGATTTTATAAAAAGAAATATCAGAAGTAATGTTACTGGTTCTCTACACACAGTTAATGCACCAATCGCTCTGACTTAATCCAGATTTTTTTTTACAAGCAAGGTGTAGGTTTCATTTAAGAAAGGCAAAGCAGAAGATTTGAAAAGCAACATGCTGTAGAGTAACCTTACTGAGGCCAGTTTTTCCCCAAATTCACCCCTCTGTGTCAGTTCAAAGGACTCTCCCCACTGCAGCGTGTGTATCAGATGAACCCACTGCGGAGATGGAGATCTCTGAACTCCTGACAAGGCTAAAGGGCTGGAACCATCAATATGCTGAAGCCACTGATTCACCAATACTGCACTTGAATCAATACTCACAGAGGTGGCTGTCTGGCCAGCTCCCCTTGAATCAGCACTGAGGAGGTCTGCTCCCTGTCTGTCCTTGTCACTGTTTTATAGCTGGACTGTCTGTCCAGTGAGGTATACAGCGTGTTGCCAAGAGACAGAGATGCTTAATTAGTGATGTGCTGAGGTGAAGTGCTGCACACCTGAGCAGGGGACAGGAGCTGACCTGTCTAAAGTGAAGAAAGACAACCAAAGCTGGTAACTAAAAAACAAACAAACAAACAAAAAATATTAAGGAGAGAGACATGGTGGGAGAGGAAGGGGCCGAGGGGCCAGGCATATTAACAGCCAATTTACACCAACTGCCTCCAGCCTCATGTTTATCCCCCTAAAATGACTCAGTGGTTTCAGCCATACTGATAGAAACTCTAGCATGTGCACATATGACACCAACCGATACTAGAGAGGCAGTGACACACAGGCATGAGTTCAACAGACAAAAATGCATTCCTCGCAGACTGGCACCTTTCAATTACACCCCAAGAAGACATCATTTGGCCTCTGGGGTGTGCTAGTCTGTTATAAAGTGGCATGAAGCTGGATTAATAAAACCACTTCAACATGTTGATCTCTGCTAGCTTTCAGTAAAAAGACTCTGAAGCCTTTGAAAACACAAACATTAAAACACAAACTAACATTGAATTAGATCTGTTGTCAAACCAACAACTGGTCCCACTGGTTGACTCATAGCTGTATGATCTGTTTTTGTATTTCCTTTTTGCTGCACTGGCACTTTAACTTCCCTGCAAGGGATCAATAGAGTTTATCTAATCTTAACTTCCTCTTGACAAGACCTGGTCACACGATGTCATTGTCAAAGTCACAGAAATAAGATCTGGCAATCTTGTCAATTCATTCAACACTTTATGTCATAAATGCCAACAGATGATAACAAATTCAAGTAGCTGCTTGCTTAGCTATGTTTTTTGATATTATACATCACATTATACAAAAATACAAAAAATTGTAGATTCTGGTCATTCTAAATGATCAACTACGCATCATTTTGGGCTTGTATCCTAAGTATTTTGGGTTTTTTTTAACTTTACATACTAAACAAATAAGTAGTTTACAGAAAAATAACCGATTGACAAATAATGACAATATTAGCCATAATGAAAACTGAATTCCTAGCAACCAAAATAGCCTCCTTAAAAGAACAAGACCACATTTCACCCACAAAGATGTACAAGACAATGCTGCATCATTATCACACAAATAGACTACTAGAAAAAAGGCACTTTGATAGTCATTCGAAGACAGGGTGCACAATCTCAAGCTTCCTTGCTTAAGAGTCTTTGTTCTATTATTGTGTGCTTTGAGGAGTAGCAGTCTCTCTGTAGAGTGGCTGTGTGACTGCATCCTGGCTGCTATAAAAAGGCCACTCCTGCCCCGACATCTGAGAGAAAAGAACAGCGCTGACACTGAGTGGTGCTGCACTTAGTAGGTCTGTCTGTCTGTGTATGCACTTCAAGCAGAGGACGGTTACTTTTGAGATGTGCAAGCCAGGAACTGAAAATGTGCTCCCAAAAGCCTGCATCTTCTATGAGTCCCTGCTCACTGCGATGGGGTGAGGACGCTGGGCCTTGGACATCAGCGGAAACTGGTAAAGTTCCACCAGTAACTTTACATCAATGCAGCACATATGAAGTGACAATCCATCGGAGGACACACAGGAGCAAAAAGCAAAGCCAACTGCAGGTTTCAGAGTGTGCAATCAAGTAGAGTGTCACAAAAAACAGAGAGTAAAGAGGGTATTAAGAAAAGCCCTATATGAATGAAATGCATTATGATGCAATACTAATGATGATATTATGCATGCAACTAAGCGGGCATCCTGTCATTACCATTACTTATAAGCCCAGAAGAGTCTATAAGAGACCCTGCCTAAGGGGAGGAAGGCTGGGAGGGTCCAGAGCATGGAGGAGTTAATGCAAAGATATGTCTTCATAAATCAAAAAGGAAATACTATAGATCTGCACTGTTCTTCGTGACTAACAGAGCAGATAACAATATCAGTACATAGCTATTGTGCTGAGGCAGGAACATGAGTGATGGGAGGTACTGCCACACCTCTGTTGTACGTATTTTGATATATGACTGTAAACCTAAACTATTCATATATGTAATACACAAGTTCAAGCAAGGTGGAGGGCACACACATCCCAAAAACTTTTACAGGTGCTGGATAAAAAAAATCTATTGGTGGAAAGAATCAAACAGAAGATCTGCATACTGTATTAAAAGCTGACAGTAATTTTTAATTGTGCAACATTTCAATCAAACAGGAATTTTCAAAAAAAAAAACCTTTTTTTCCCCTTTCTTCTTTTTTTTCTACTTTTCCATGTATTTTTCTAGATTGTGGTTATTTTGATAAGTTTTTTCAGGGGATTATTTATAATATATTTGATGTAACTTTTGATGTGTTGTATGTATTCAGTATAATCTTGTATAATATTGCTTTTGTTGTTTTTGGTTTCTTTTGATGGAAATATGTTCTGCACCCCATATGGGAGTGCCAGAAAGTGCCAGTCAGCTGTACTCGTATTGGCCCAATGTGATGGTTTCAATCGCAATCACCTGAGAGATGAATGTGCTCGATTGAAACGTTGCACAGTTAAAAATGACTGGGAGCTTTTAATAGAGTGTGCGGATCTTCTGTTTGATTCTTGCCTCTGAAATACACGAGTAACCTCGTGAATTCACTGATGACGTGAGAGGACAGACAGTACGACATTAAACTATAATCACGTAAGAGCAGCTTTAAACGTTCATGTCTGCACAAGTGCAATCACATAATAACAAAAGGTAACTTCAATAATTTACATATATTTCCCACTGGATAAAAGTGTGCAGTCAGCTTGCTGAGTGTGTTGTAACAGTAGACGTTATCAGACAGAGGATGTAAGTGAGCATGTGAAAACCACTAGGTATTGTAATGTGAGCCCGTGGTGACTGCTATAGTGAGTTAATGGGCTGGAATTGCAACTCAACCTCCCGAGGCAAGAATCACTGTTTACCAAACCAAGTATATCACAGAGGGGCCTTAGTGGGGAACACAGCATGAAGTCAGGTAATATCAGACATCAGGTAAAATGCCACAAACAAAATTTTACATCTTGGGTTCTTTAAATATTAGCGACCAGTCACTGAGCATGTTATTGCCATGTTATTATAAATGTACTTTATATAAAATAAAAGTTTTTATTGTACTGAGATTGGTAGTATGGGTACACTAATAATTGAAAAATGCATTGGTCATAGAACTTCCAAGGAAAGCCATGTGGCATGTTGATTTCCTCATCTTGGTAATAAGACTTGTGCAGCTTAAAATAGTAAGGGTATAACAACAAAAATGATTTTAGAGCGCTGCATGACGTTAATTGTTTGACTTTTAATCAAAATATTTTCACATTACACTTTACTTTTTATGGAAAAGGGTTTTGAGTGGGTACTTAATGCACTAAGGTTAAATGGGACAGAAATTTCAGCTAAAACTGGACATTTTTCTATGGTGAAACCAGCATGTTTTTAGGCTACCAGGTTCCACGAAATTATACGTGCCATATTGTAGGACATTATTAGTATTTTTGTCACTTTAACATATGACAACAAAGATAACAAAGATGATGCGGTGAGTCTGTGTCAGCCGCAGTACTCCAGAATTAACCATACTTGTTACAAATATGCAAGTACACAAACTTGTCCTTTGTAGACAATATGGCAACTTGGAAACAAGCAATGAGAGAAAGCATGTCAGAAAAGTTAGACAATCTTTTATACGAAATCGCCACAGGTTACATAAATGATTTAATCAATTAATGATTGAACTGATAAATACATTTAACAATATGAAACACAAACATGATTGTCCCATTTTAAATTACTAACTTTCCTATTTTACCTGAACATGTTATCAGAGTACTCAAAGGGGTACTCATTGTGTTTGATGGTCCACAGTTTTAAAGTATTTTACTTCTAATCATTTTTTTAAACCATAAAAAGTTATAAAAGTGACATTTAAGGTAATATTCTGAGGTTTAGGTGATTTCCTTGATAATCAACCAAAAAGTGTCCCACATCACCTGACTTCACACTAACTTTGATCACCTCCAGTCACGACCCCTGAGGCAGAGCACAGAAAACTCTTCCTCTTTTCAACAACATTGTCTCTCCCCTGGGAAACATTAGTCACATGCAGCACATCCACACTGCTACATCCGTGTCAAATCAGAGCAATAACCATCTGAATAAACGGCCTCGTGTCTGTAAACAATGGACAAATTAACACTCACACAGTAAAATGGATGAGACATGGAAAGCTAAGGCTGGTTGGCATGGCTATTTCCGCTAACGCGTCGTTGTCAAACTAGCATGGACTCTGCTAGCAAAACGCTAATCAGCAAACAAAATCAAAGTCTTCACTCACACCTCTTTTATCAACGCGCTTCTCTCGTTACCTGAATGCTGTGTGAAGATATTGATCCCTGGGTCGGGCACGTTGACTGCAGCAGCCCTGCCTGGCGGTGTCCCGGTGCTACTGCCGGGTTCCCGGGGTCTCCTCCCGGCGCCGCTCCCCCGGTTCCCCTTCCCTTGGTGCGGTTGGGACGCGTGGGGCTGTGGTGGCTGGAGTCCGGTCGATGTGCTCTCACCGACGCGGCCTACCTGCTGTCCCATCCCGGTAGTGTGGCGTAAGGACGTTTGGGACGAAGCGAGCAAACCCCCCTGAGCACCTCTGGTTCACATTCCCCCGAGCTGGAGCGGCCTGGCCCGAATAGTCTTCCTCAATCCCCTCCCCGCTCTTCTTCACCGAGCTAACGTTAACTAGCGCGCTCGGCTAGCCCGTTAGCTAGCAGCTATCAGTGAAACCCACCCACCCTGCCGCTAACAATAAAATCACAACGCCGGCGTGTGACAGCGATTGTCTCTATCCCGGTGATCCAGATGGTGTCCGAGCAGATATTAACGGTACCCGGCGGTTGAGATTCGGTCAAATCTGGAGCTTTTCAGGATCGTTTTGCCGTTGTCCGGCCGCTACGCGCCCCCTCTGACGCCGCCATCTTTACCGCAGAATAGGAGATGTGTTGCACAAGGCGGGGGGTTCGCCGCGATCCCCTGTCACCGTGATCCTCCACCTCTCCAGCACCGACACCAACCGAGTCCCACTGACTCCCGAGCACCCGACCCAGCGGGCGGGGGCCCGATGTGCGCTGTCTGATCTCAGCGTCCTTGAGAAAAATGCAGAAAAGCTTAAAACATCACAATCAGCTATTGTTTTGTCAAGCAAATGCAGAGTAATCAGAATCAGAAACATTTTATTGATCTCCAGGGGGAATTGGTGGTTTGTTACAGTCGCTCTGATGCCAAGCATAGAGATTTATAGAAAGTGGAAATAAGTACCAGCACAAAGTAGGTAAAAAAAATGTAAAACTGTAATACAGTTATAATTAACAAAAAAAATTGCACTAGTATGTGAATATTTTAAAAATTATGAATAGGCCTATTTATAATTTGCTAAGTATATAAAGTGTGTAAAAATCTAAAATAGAAATACAGTAATAATAAGTAAAAAATAGCACTATAAATATTTTAAGTTATAAATATGTGCTGAGTGTGTTAAGTGTGTAAAATGAATAATACATAAACAATGTGTCTGATGCTACAATAACATGTACAACACATAAAACTAGTATGTAAAGTTAGAAATAGTCTATATAATAAAACAGATAGCCTACATTAGTAAGAAGAACAATAAAAATATATGCAATATGTGTAATATGTTAAATATAGCCTACATTCAACAGTTGAAAGAGTATTGCACATTTAAATTTTTGCTATTGCTTTGGTTGAAATGACGATGATAGAAATAAGGGCATGTATTGATCATTTGAAATTCCCTGCACTATAGCACTGCAACTATGTTGATATTACCCGTATTCCAATTTAATAAAATATCATAATTTAATTGCAGCTTATCAATACAAAACTACAGAATAAAAGTCATTTCTATAAAAACAAAACAAAAGTGATGCAAGACAGGCATCAGTAGCATAGTTGATGGAGCACTGTGAGATGCAAAACATACCTTAAACAATAAAATCACAGTAATCTGAAAATTCTACACAGATTTTCATAGACAGTATGTATTATACACACATGTATTATATCTGATTATGTGCAGATAAACTCTAAATAAATATTACTTCTATAAGATAAAAAACCCTTCATTGATCCACATGCTGGGGAAATTCATTTTTACAGCGACTTAGTGCAACATTAAACAAAGAATAAAAAAAATTTAAAAAGGAAAATATAAACTACAAAAAATATAGAAAAAAAAATGAATTTAACAACTATCAACATGTATACAAAATTGCACAATATTCACTGTTGCACAGGGTGGCTGCACCCTGATGTAGGTTAAAGTGGAGTGTGCAGATGGTAATAATGGTGGTTATGTGTTACTTTTTGCACAATGTCTCGATGCTTTTGTTTTATGTGGAGGACTTTTAAATGCCCTTTTGATTAAATGTGGTATATGAATAAGTTTGCCTTCATAAAAGATAACGCACATTCATTAAGGATGAAGTTGAATAAGAAGGAAGGAAAAAATACTTCTTTTATTCTTTATAGTTCTCATGATTTGATGCATCTTGAAAAATCAGACATTTCTCTCCATCCAAAAATAGCAGACAACATACTGATTCATTAAACTGTCATCTGACACAATGAGCTAAACAAGGCCAGAAATCACAATGAACACAAATATGACAGTAAGTTATCAGGTGAAAGCTCTGCTACCAAAAATAAATATCTCTTTCATATGGACAGCATTTCTGCAGATTGGCTCTTCGCAGAACTTTACATTTTATCCTCACTGACAAAATTAACAAATGCATAAAGCAAGATTAAGGTTTCATCCAAATGCAGAGTTCACAAGAGTTAAGTACCACAGGGCATTCCAATATTTCTGTTTTTATATGTACATATTAAAAAAGAAGTTGCTGGTACTTTTAATATAAAATGTGTAAGGGAATTCTCTCACTCCTGACCACAAATCACAGCCAAATTGAGCAGAGGATGATCAGTAGTAAAAGCTTTTAATACAGTGCCACCTTGTGGTGGTCATACAGTTTCTGGAAGTGCTGATTTTTTCCATTGCTGGTTTTTACTTTATATTGTGCATCATTATTAACAAGTGTAAATACAGTCTCCCTGCTCCGAAATTCATCAGAATTGGCAACATGAGCTGTGCATTAACTTTGTAATTTCCTCAAAATAATACAAATGTATCAGCACATTATTTCAAGACCGCAGGAACTAAAAGCACACCGAGCATGTAAATTCCTTCTTCCATTAGTTTGACATGGACATCACTGTTCTGTAAAATGTATATGATGATTTGAACAACAAAACACTGTCTAAATTCATGTAATCAGTATCTGACAAAGCAATCTGTAGCCCTTAGTGCTAATCAAGTATCATCACTATTTCAATGTTACAATATTTTAGCAGCCAGCTGCAGCAGTTACAGTAGTAAGTTATTCTTTAGCGATTTCACCTTCTCATAACTCAACATTGGTCATGAAAAAACAAAGAACAAAAAAAACCCAAAAAACAATAATTTAGGTTCACATGAAACTTTCTATATATGAAATTAGACCAGTAGTTCCAAACCTTTTTCCTTAATGACTGAGTAAACTAATGACCTCTAACTGATATATTTCATAGCTATTTCCAATAATAACAGCCACATAAAAATAATACTACAGAATAACCGATAAACTGTACAGTTAGCCCGAATAGAGAATGTAATAACTGCAGGAAAATTGTGCAAAACAAGTGATTTTGATGAATTTTGAGCAGATTATTTCCTGTGAGTATTGTATCTGAGATGATTTTTCCTAATATTTTTTTTTAGGAAATTTCTATATAATGCTTTTTATATAATTTTCAGTATTTATACAATGTATGTATGTTTTTTTACACCCCTAAAAAACTATAAGGCCTCATGTCCCTCATGTGGCTTTGCAGACCCCTTATGAGGGTCGGGTGCCCCAGGGTGGGAACCACTGCGCTATTTGTATGTTCAAACCAGTTCAATTGAAAATATTCCAATCATCAAAAAAACATTCAGCAGTCAGAATATATTAACTCCATACAAAATACTTCCCCAAACACACAACATACCAAAAACCTTCATTTTCCCCTTCAAAACAATTAAATGTAAGTTTATATCTATAATATAGAGGCCACAGTTCCTCATAGATTTAAACAAATCAGCAAACAGTGGCCATTTTTCAAAAATAAATCTTATTGGCAGTGAAAATAAATAACATTGGAAGGCTTTCCAAACATACTGAATGTTATCTGTAATAGAGGAGTAAGTGCAAATTCTGTTAAATATTAACCATTACTGCATATGTGATTTGTATTGCGTATTTCTTTGTATTGTGCTGCCATATTGTTTGCTGTTATCATATTGGCACAAGGACTGGTTTCACAGTTGATTAAGGTAAACGTAAGGGGAATACATCTGAAAAATAAATAGTGCATAAAAATAAAAGAGCTCACATTTGATTTCATGTGAACTTGTGATTTTGTTGGGTTTGTTTCTGAAAACATAAAACAGGTTTAGTAAGGCATTACTGTGACTTTGCTGTTAGAGAAAAGAACAATTTGGCACATGCTAATTCTCTCCATACAGTCATACACGGACTCAGTTGTGACCTTAGTGCAAATAAAATAAAACAAACTTGAAGACGACAAGTTATGACAGTAACAGAAAGGCTGGTCAAATTTAGACCGATCAGTGATGATCCTCAGCAGTAGTCCAAACGTAGATCACAGCCTATAAGTCAGAGTCTGCCATCAGTCTCTGACAGCTCCAGGATCGAGGCTTCAGTAACTCAAGGAAGGAAGGCTGAAAAAAAACCAAACAAACAAACATGTGAAGCCAAATTAATGTGTCTAAATAAACACCATATCAGTGTTTAAGAGGACAGGACAAAGTAATGCTGCAGGTGTTACCTCTTTCAGGGGGCAGTAGCGTTGGGCATACCACTCCTGCGAGTACAGACAGATAATGACTCCTTGACCCAGGAAGAGGGACGTCCACATGATTATGTTCCAGATGGGACCTTTTCTTTGGTCATGCAGAATGAAGTTGAACATCACTGTGAAAGAATGAGAAATTAAGATAAGGGTGAAGCATAATGAATGCAGAGACACATAACTTGACCAGGTTTGTGTGTGTCATAACACAGACAGAATAATATTAGATATAGCTGGAGTGACTCATACAATAAAAGCAAGGTGGTGTGATAATAACAAGAAACACTTATGTCTTTTTTCTTACTTCCAAAGCACATGAAGAGGCAGAAGAGTACGGGATAGAAGAAGCCAAAGCAGATTGCAAGGATGTACTCATGGACCACTGCAGACACTGTGAACACAAACAGTATGGCTGCTGGTCTGCAGCGTTTCTGAGACATCTAAAATGACAAGAGCACAGAGAGCAAACATTTTAAAACTGCAGCTTCAAAGCTGGAGCGCAAAACTTTTGTCTCCCCCGCCTGGCAGTGAGAGTAGTTACACAAACACTAGTTGAGTTTCTATCCAAATGTAGTTCAAAATTTTTGCTGAATTTTCAAGAAATTGACAAAAGAAAATGCAAATTCATGTGCTTTTCCATCCACTACTGTTATGCGAATATTGGGGGATGATCGATTGAGATAAGCAGCAGGTGGTGTAAATTTACTGGTCAGATGCCACTGCAGAAGAAAGCACAATAGGGATGATGTAAATAACAGAGCGCCAGTCAAACAACATGGAGACCACATGATTAAATAAAAGAGAAAGTTGTGAACAACTAACATTATAGCTAAATCGTTCTGGAAGAGTTGTGGTAACAACCCTCTGTGCATACGCAAGCTTGTTAAAAGACATCCTGAGACAATGAAGAGAGCTTGCAGTGGCTCATGTGTTGATAGTATGCCACGACTGTGCGTCATCATTTATTTGCTGGATCTGTTTTCATTGCATCCAATGCAACCCAAGCATTTATGTTTTATCGATACACCAATTTTTTTATCCTACCCCCAGTGTAAAAACTTTGCTGCAATTTTTTCAGATTTCTTTTTCAAATCTTTGGCACACTTTGAAAATGCATATAATAATAGGTGATTGGAAACACACCGAATGCTGATGCGCGCCTATAAAGTATGCCCACAGATGACAGGCATTGTTTTTACATTAATCTTTCCTCTGAACACCAAGTTGTTGTTTTTTTTTTTAATCTGGCGCATCCACTCAAGAATCCTTCTTGGACCAATTTAGGATTTTTCTCCATAGCTTCTGCCATTCTCCTAACTGCTGCTCCAAAGCTATGCTCTCTCCCTCCTTACAACCCCCTTTAGCGCTGGCTAGTTGATGTAAAACGCATCCATTCAATCCGTCCTTCCTATGTAACAAAAGTATAATATAAATGTTCCACACTCCAGCATTAATCAGTCATGCATTTTTTACATTAGCAATAAATTGGAAAATGTGTTTAAGACATTAAGAAATTGCTTTTTACAATGATGTTATGATTCCCTCTTTCATTACAAAATAGTCAGTAAAAATCCATATAAACTTGACATAATGCAGAATGCAGCTGCTGCTTTTTTTTTGTTTTTTTTAAAGTATCAATAGCAAAACCACTCACCCACAGTAAGTCCCGGTACACGTAGTAGTACAGCCAGTCATGGACCACTACGTTCCAAGTGCGATAGTAATTAGCAAATGAGGTTGAGTTCCACCAATCCTGTGATGTGCAATCAAAATCAGTTGAGTCAAACATGAAGCACAACATAGGAACTTAATTTAAATTTTGCTGTAGCTGGCAGTAACCGTGGAAGTAACCTTGTAAAACATCCTGTCAGCAAAGCGGAGCATCTCAGCGAAAGCATTAAGCCAACAGTGGAGGAAGGCAAAGAATCCCAGGAAGAGAACCAACACTCCTGCAGATGAAAAAAGACAATGTGACTGACATATTACTGCTATATCCCCTGAGAGAGACTGATGGGTGTATGAATGAGTATTTGTTGCTGAGGCTGGTTGATCTTACCTGGCAGGATGGAGTTAAAGACACACAGGACCATGGCCCTCAGATCAAACAGCTGCAGGCTGCTGCTGCGGAACTGAGGGATGCAGAGCCGCACAAACACGTAATAGGCATAAAACAGACAGCCAAGTACCTGCAGGGTAGAAATGGATGAGACTGTCAGAAAAATGGGCTAATACGGTTTGCTTCCAATTTTAAACAAGGTCAACTTTGAAATGTGTAAGAGGTTTGTACCTGAAGTAACTTAGTTGCCACGTAGCCCCATCTGATCACTGGATTCCTATATTTAGTGAGAAACAGGGGTTTTACCAAACACGTGAGCTACCGTATGGAGAAAAAAAGCACAAATAATGAGAGGATCTGTTTACCTGGGGTACTTGTCTCTGTAGATGAGAGTAGGTGCAAACAGAAAGTAGAGATATTGAGAGACCTGAGGGACCACTGGACCGGGGCCTACAGATCAAAGGGAAGACTGCTCATCAAAATATGAACATAAGGAGAAGGGAACACAAAAACAACTAGTTAAGTACACTCAATTGAGTGAAGATCTCTAGACACATGGCGCTGTGGCGTGCATCGTCTTTTCCCAGCTCACTTACAGTCAAGATGGCAGCGAACATAACACAAACTTTTTAAGACTTTTTAAGATCAAATTGTATCTTGCCTAATTAGTGGATCATAACATACCGAGTGTGTAAATGAGGCCTCGCTCTTCTATGGATGTTTGTTTTTGAGCCATGATAAAGGCTAAAATGTGACCTGCATCAGCAGTAAGGGCTCTTGGTTTTGGCCAAGACAATTTCTACCGATGCCTTTTGCTCTGTGCTTTTGATGAGGACTTGCTGCCATTACCTGCTGGTTAAGAGGAGTGTGAAGTCAGCATTAAATGATGGTTAAAAAAAAAACCCAGTCAGACGGATATAGACAAATGACCACGCTCATGATCCCATCTAGTCTAAGAAATAAATAGTGTGAATCTGCAAATAAAAACTGTAATGGATTCAGTCAAAAAATGAACAAAGTGACATACTGGTCTTTTCTTTAGCCCAGGTCAGGACCCTTGGTACGTTCTCCCTAACAAAGGAGTGGGCTTTCATCATGAGACGCACCTGGAAGTAGAAAAATAATAAGAGACACAGCAGCTTTTACAGCTTTTTCCATAGAGTCAATTCGAGAAAGGCAGGTGAGTTTACATATATCTCAAAAGACATTTGATAGTCTTTTACATGGCAAGAAATGTGGTGCAATACAACACACTAACTGTGGATGTGGTTCACACTTATCATCTACCTGTTCCAGGATGATGATGAAACATGACGCAGGTGGAAAACTGTTGGTCACCACCACATATGTAGGCAGGAATCCAACACCCAGAGCTTGGTAGAGCAGGAACACAGAGCCAAACAGCAAACTGCACAACCTGGGGTGTCTGTAAGAGCCAGACTGGGTCTGCGACCACAGGTGGAACAGGGTGTAGGGGACCAGTAACACAGACAGGAACATGCAGATCCATGTGCACACCACCAGAGGGAGCTGTCCAAACGCATAGACCAGCAGGTCAAAGTGCAGCACCAGTCTGAGGCAAAGGAGGAAAAGCAGAGTGGAGAAACTTGAAGGCTCTGCTCATAACAGACTATTTTACCAAGATCAAAAGTGATAGAAATTTAAAGAAATACTTAACCCACAAAATGATCATTTGTATATCAATTACTCATCCCTTGTTATGTTAAATGTGTAAAGAAAACATTGGTTTTCATGCATGCCTCCAAAATGAATGAACAATCCAAAAACTGAGAACATTTTTATTGAATTGGAGTAAAAAGGGACTGCGTTTAACAACAGCAAAACTATCTCAAGCGTCTGTTTACAAACTCTTACGCAACTTGTGCAGTATAATCCAAGTTTCATTTATCCAGTCCAATGCTCAGAACCTCCCAAACACATGTATTTTAGCTAAATTTCTACTATTTAAAACACTTCCACACGAACATTTACATCCATGGACAAAAGGCGCAACCAGACAAGAGCACGCAGTTAAAGTTTGCTCAGTGAAATGCATCGGCAGTTGAAAAGCACATGTTGCCCAGGTGCACTACTAGTATGTGGAAATATTTTAAATAGTATGGTTTTAGCTAAAATGCACGTGTTAGGAAATACTGAGCAAAACAACTGGATAAGATGATACTTGGATTACAGTGCACTTGTGTGAGTTTGTAAACCAACGTTTTCATACAGTTGTGCCGTTGTTTAAAGCAGCCCCATTTGACTACAATTCATCAAGATTTTTTTCCGTTATTGGATTCTTTGTTCATCGTATAGGCATGCGAAAAAAAATTTTTTTTTCTCCACAAATTCTACATGACATGTGGTGATGAATTGATATACAAATGATAATTTTGTGGGTGAAGTATTCCTTCAAAGAATTCATTATTTCAACAAAAGCTTAACAAAATCATGAGGCATTTTATATAGCAGTGGTCCACATTACCTGCCTTCATCAATGAAGTCTACCACCAATGTACTGAGGATAAAGAGAATGAGCAGGGCAATAAACATGTGGTAGATAGTCCTGATGTGGTTCACCTCAAACAGCTCACTGCAAACAAGAACAGACAGGTGATGCATTTGAGTATTCAGGTAGGTGATATTTACATTTCTTTCAGATCAGTGTGTAAACTTACTCTAAAAGGGACCTGCGACTGACAAAGTGCTTGCCTTGACCATGAGGTGGCCGGAAATGCCTAAAAGAAAACAGAATGATATCAGTGACCAGATAAAACTATTTTTGTTGGAGAAATGCACGTGTGCTGAAAGCCTACACATCTGATATTTAGTGCAACGTATTTATTTTAATTTTTTGAAAGGCCAGTAGAAGCTGAAAGGCAGCACCTGAGTTTGCTCCTCTCCTTGTCGGAGAGCGGAGGTGAGAAGACAGCAGGCACAGGTGCAGGCTCCAGGCTCGCAGACTCCTCGATAAGACTATCCATGAAGTCATTAACCTGGCTGTCAAACTGACGCATCAGGTCACTCTTCAGGTGCTGAGCGAAAGAGCAGGACACAGGAAGAGTTATCATTCATGTGTCTGTGAAGTTACATTCATGCTTTTCATTTTTATACTGCACAAGAGAAAAGAGGCATGGTGGGAAAAAAAAATCTTTTCTCAAGTGTTCTTGAGCAACCAACACCTACTCAGTCATCAGCCGCTGCTCTGGATGAGAGCATGAACTTAACTGATAATATGTGAAAGAGGAAATGTTGAGCACATTTCCTCGAGGTGGAATTTTGTTCAGCCAATTAAAAGAAAACCTCATAGAATTGTCATGATAAATTTGAATGAAATGTATTCCTTTTCATGTCAGACTTCATTGTGCTTTTTCTTCTTTTCAGCAAAACAATTGGCTTAAGTTCAAAGATAATCCATATATTTTACTTTCAGAAAGTTTTCGAGAGTGAACAAATTGGGTTTAATGACAGAGCTCATAGAGGACTTAGAGAGGCTCAAATTGGTCTACTGGGGATTTAGTTTTACAAAAAATGTCATTGTCTGAATGTAACAGAGAACACATAAAATCATAAATAAAATCGGTAATTAAAGTGAGAGCTAAAAGACAACTACTGACGGAAATACACTGTACAAACTTTATTTTTGCCTGAGGATGTGTGTCAATATAAGCTAAATTATTGATTAACAGCAGTATGACAAAATAAACATATCAACTGGAGAACATTGAAGACAATTTGTGTAATAGTGGCTCATTACAACATACAGGATGTGCCTTTGCTTAACTGACATAACTGACTTACTAACCTCTGCTTTCCTTTTCAGTTGTAGCTTTTTGCTGATCACCTGCTCCACTTCAATTTTTCCTGAAAGTGGAAACAGAGCACACAAGCCTAAGAATATGATACAAAAAAACAACATGTTGCTTTGTAATCCTCAAATATAATTATAAAGCTAAGTGCTCTGGACACACCCAAAATAACAACAGAGCCCACAGAGTTGCCAGGTTACCTTGCCTCAACAGTACTTTGACATGGTAAATGTCAACATCAATTCACGCCATGTCAAATATTTCGAAAAATGATCAACAGAAATTCTACAAGAGGTTATCTGTGGGGCATTTGGAGAGAAATTGCTTAAAAAGCATTGCTCACAGAGAAATAAAATCTGTTTTCAAAAACACCTGCAGCCAAACACAAAATACTTTATATTTCAAGATTTCAGCTTTGAATAGTGACTGATATCTTTGTTGCTAACAGCTGAGTGCTGTGGATTTTAGTCAGAATTCAACAGAAGTCAAGTGACATCAGTCTTTAGATCCAATGTTACAAAATCCAAAAGATGACACACTAATGACATTTACTTGACTGCTTGTGGTTAAGGTTACTTTAGGTTATTAGACTTGACAGCTGTCTCATGACGAACAAGTTCTCACAGTTACTGAGGTCAGTCACACAGCGCAGCGGCAGTAGCACTCCACCCTGTCAGCAAACAGTACAGCCAAGACAAAAGGAACTGAACTTGACATCAAATAAAGCCAATAAATCACATTTTATAATCAGAACAGTTTTACCTTACAAAGCATTTTTTAAGGTCCAGTGTGTAGGTTTTAAGAGCATCTATTTGCAGAAATTAGAGAAAAATTAATGACTGTGTTTTCATAAGTTTATAAATCACCTGAAAATAAGAACCGTAATGTTTCTTTTAATTACCTCAGAATGAGCTTATCTTATCTACATACAAAGCGGATCCTCATCCACAGTCCCTGCCATGTTGTTTCTACAGTAGCCCAGAAAAGACAATCCAAACGCTCTCAAGAAAGGGACATTCACGTTTTGGCATTGGTCACTGTAGTTCTCCTACATGCCTGGCACAGTCGATTGCAAACTGTGACCCCACTGCTAGAGGTTAGTAATGCTGCGTTTACGTAAAATCAGGTAGACCAACAACACCTTCCGATTTGCATGTGAAAAACAAATAGTCAGACAGAACGGTAGGATGCTATGGGTTCGTTTATACATGCTTTACATACAAAAATAAAATACAGCCTTTTCAAATGTTGTAAACATCACTGCCCTCATACTTTCATGCATCCTTTATAGCATAGAAAGCACAGATACAGCCAGTAGATGAGGCCCGAGGGCATAAGTTTCACTAAACAATGAATGAGGCGACGGTGGAGGAGGTCGTAATCATGTACCTTTCAGTGGAGGCAGCGTTGTAGTGGTGGTGTGTGAGGCCATTACACACATTGCGAAATGTGGACGGAGAATTACTTTTACTTTTATCAATTTGGTCTGCACTTCCATCTTTTAAAAAATAGTGCTACGGTGATGCCACAGTGTTTTCATGTTTTCAATTTTTCCTTGTGTGAGGGAGTCATGCAACATGTAGTCGTAGATTCTGTCGCAGGGGATGGAAAAAAGTCAAAATATTATAACTTTATAACTGCAATGGCGTCTACTGTTTCAGTATTTTCCACTGGCCTCACTTCTTTGTTCTGAAATGCTCTCATCCACTAGAATGATATCCAGTTTGCCATCTCTCTGATTCCATGTGAATGCAGCATAAAACGAACACACTAGACTTTTAAGTGGTCAGTATTTTTATTTGAAATACACAAAAAGTTGCCAAAAGATATATTAGACCTGCTCAAAGCACTGTTGGTGAATATCACACTGGCTGACCGCACCAAATGTACCACAGGTGTCATCACATCGTTTTAGAGGAAACACATCATCACATGGCTTCAGTGACTCACACATCCAGGGAAATTTACTGAATTTCAGCCTCAGAGGTGAGGGTTGAATCAACTCTGCACCACACATGTGACTGTAAAAAGAGGTCATTGTCCTCTCTCCAGGCTCTGCTAATGAGGGAGTTGAGATTTTCTTACCATTGCTGGTAATGTGGTTGTCTCCACTGTCTTGCTGGTGTTGTCCCTGATCACAATCCCCATCCAGAGAGCTGTCCAGATCAGGGAAGGGGGGCAGCTTAGGAATGGCTCGGCAGCGAGACCGGAGTACACTATCATCCTCACTCTCCATCCTAAACAAACAGGTTAGTTTAAAAAATTAATCTGTGCCGCCTGGAGTGGCAAAAGAAATGAGTGCAACTGAGAGAACAGGCAAACTCAGCCTAACTGGCCTCTGGCTGAGCTCGAGCACCCTCGCAGGACCTCAGAGGGCGACTAGAAGAGCCAACTTTTTTTTTCTCTTCTTCTATCTTTATTTATTTATTAACTTATTCAGTTTACTTTTTTATTTATTTTTATAGTATTATTATCATACTCATTATTCATTCCACATTTTGTTTTGGAGTTTGTTATATGACAAAGTAAATATTGACAAAAGGATTTTCATTTTTATTGTAAATGCATATTGGTTCCAAATATCAGTCTCATTAACTACTAATAGTTGGTATCAAGCCAAATATTTATTATAATGTATACACACAAGTGCCCTCAACAACCACCCCTAGTAGAGTAAAACAACTGATCTGAATATCAATAACAGCAAATATTATAATGCCTGATTATTTTTTATGTTTGTTGTCTTGTCAATATGAGCTTGTCCATCTTCTCCCATGCATTCCCTGTCACTACTCTATTTGCTTTTTGTTTGTTTTTACTGCACTCTGCACTCAACAATAAGATAAATACACAAATAAACAAATCAGTGGCAGCAGTAGCATGGGAAAAGGGTGCCATAAAGCAGATCATGCCACCATCACATGAATGAGAGAGGATTTTGACTGACAAAGCAAACCCAGTTGACAATCAAATCAGCCTCACATGACGCGGACACACAGCAGACAGACGGCTAACGGCTCAGTTAGCTCCCATCCGCTCAGACTCACGGTCAGTGTGACAACAATTAACGAGCTAACTAACCACCCGGCTCTGAGCGGATTAACCGGCCGGTTTAACGTGAAATCAAACGTTTCTCTCTCAGTAACGGCTGCTAGCACTGAGCTCGAGGCAAATTAGCCCACTTGTTGACGTCTGTCGTTAGCAGGTTCACCGGGACGATTAAGGAAATTTTTAAATGCGGCTTCCTGGTTACTTACTCGGCTCACACCGCCGGTGTCCGGTTGCCTTCTCGCTCTTACACCGACCTCCGCCGTTTCCGCGTTCAGACTGAGGGTCTCTGGGGCTCTGCAGGTCTCTGCAGGTCTCTGCTTCTCCACCGTGTAAACAGAGGTGATGATGAGCAGGGCAGCCGACGCTGATTGGTCGAAAGTCTCTCCTCCTTTTGACGTCACCAGCGCCTACAGTGTTGACCACAGCTGATAATAACTAATCAGTATGCTTTATGATTAACTAGAAATCATGCCATGCAAACCAAAATAAATATTTTAAAACTAATTAGTTACAATTGGCTTTTAGGAGGGCCGTAATCGCTTTTAATAATCACTTTTAATAATAATCAATTTGATAAGATACTGTTCCGCACTTTACACATGTATATATGTAGATATGTACAGTCTCTTAGTTTTTTTTTTTAGGTTTTTTTAAGCATAGTCCTTTATATTCTATTAATAATGTGTGCTCTTTATTCTCTGTTCTTACTGTATGGCGCTGCTACATCCCAATTTCTCAGTTTTGAGATCAATAAAGTATATCTATCTATCTATCTAATCAAAAATCAATTTAATATTGGTGGGGACCATTTTGATTCGATTTGATTTATTTAGCACATATAAAAAAACAGTAATGTTATACATTTCAATAAAATAAGATATGCAGGGGAAACCCAGAAAACCTTCAAGGGACTTGACAAGTGAGGTTCCCCATGAAACTGCCAGTAGGTGCATACAGTCTCTCATCAGTGATAAGAAAAAAGTTATAAAATTGTTCAAAAATATATATACGTATAGGCACAAATAAAAAAAAAAAAATAGAACAGGCAGGTGTGCACAAAGAAAGTTATGTAAAGAAAAGGAAGAAAACAGTGAATAAATAAATAAATATACACTTTCTGCAATGCAACTCTCCAGTGGGGTCTATGTGAAATTTATGTCGAATTTCCCCAGGAGAAATTTTTAGAAACTTAACAGCTAAACTGACCATTTAAGCTCATAGGTTCTCAAAGATTTGATCACTGATTGCCATTTTAGAAAGCCAGCATCAGAGATAAGTCCTAAAACTGAAAATTTGTTAGCATTTCAGAGCCTCTGGTTCCCTCGTCTTTTTTTTTTTTTTTGATACGTTTTTAGTTATTTGCCACAAATAAAGTCTGTGGTTAACACAAGCTTTAGAGACTTTCAAGTTTTGTTCTACACAATAAAATTTGTCAGAAAATACCCCACTCACAACTTAAAATCTGATAAATTGATTAACTAGAAATCATGCCATACAAACCAAAATGATTTGAGGCTTTGTGGTTCAGCCTTGTTTATACTTTTATTTCAAGGTGTATATAATGCAGCATTTCCTCAAATTCTGTTAAAAACATCTTAGAATCTTAAAAGCATAACTAATGTATAAGAAAACATTCAGCTGGATGAAAATGTTGCAAACTTTATGCGTATCACAAACTGTGGATAACATGAATAGGATGAGCTGTGAGTAAACACAAGAAAGTATAATGTAATCCCAAAAATGTATTTATTTATTTTTTTGCTTTGGAATATACATTTATCACTATACACATAAAATTTATATGTGCATGACTATCTCATTTCCAAAGTCATTTTTATGAAAGCTTGCTAATTTAAGTAATGCTCTTGTTGTTTTTGACCCTTTGTGTCGTCTAAATCAGGCATGATGGTTCATCAGTCACAAACTGATCTGGTCTCATGAGTTCAGTGTGACAAATACGATTAACTGCAAAGACACAGGGATGCTTTCATAATGATAATAATGAACAACTTCACAAACTAGAATACTGACAACCTTTGCGACTGAGGACTGACCATGGATTCCCAGACTGTCTTGTTCATGATCACAGGACTTGAGTGGATCTTGAATGAATTTGTAAGGGTGGAGGGCTCGAGGGTCTCAACATGCATTTGGTAAAAGGCAGTCATACCATACCATACTAGGACCATCCTGTGTAGTCTGTTAGGCAAGACTCTGTGACGCAGATCATTTCAGCTGCCTGTCTGCAGGATTTTTCTGTCACAAGACCACTTTCTGATGTGGTGCACAATCAAAAAAGCCACAAGAAATGTTTAAAATGGTCCTATGGTCAGCATATTGTATTGGAACTGTAAGTCACCCAACAATATTTTGACTTTAGGACATCACCTAAACTTGTGCAGTTAAGGGTCTGGAGTGGCACCAGATGCTTAACTGCAGCAGAGCAGGAAGTCACAGCGGGGTTCAAATAAACGACGCTGTAGCAGTCTGAGATAGACAGACGCTTTTTTATTTCCTGCTGTGAGTGTGATAAAACTCATCCTGTACGCACAAAAAACAAAGCAGACATAGAAACACTCAAATATCACTATGAATTCTGAGTAACTGTTTTCTGTAATGACATGACACTACGAGGACAGCATGAGTGACAAACTAAGTCGATTTAAAGGAATAACAGAGGACAGGGTAAAAAGTCCACATTCAGGGTTCCCACACATTTTCATGGACAGGATTTCAAACTTTTCCACGTCTTTTTAAGGACCCATAATAATTATTTTTTCTTGTCCCACTTTCCCAGCATTTTTCACACATATCAGATCCAGAATCTATTCAAAAAATATTTCATTTAGATGGCATACATTGAGGGAGAGACAGAACAGGGGGAGAAAATGAAGAAACATACAGTATGTGATGGTTGACAGAATGTCACATATTAACGCTCATCAGAGCTACGTTAAGTCGTCAGCTACAGAAAATAAATTTGCTGTTATGTTACATTACATGGAAGGTTATTTAGCCTTTATTTGGAATATTACTGTGGCAATTTAATTACACACAAAAACATCCCATGGCTTTTTCAAAACTTTCAATAATTCTTACCGATCCCATGACTTTCCCAGGCCTGGAAAATGTGATTGTGAAATTCCCTGACTTTTCCAAGTTTTCCATGACTGTGGGAACCCTGTGCATTAATTCAAAATATACCTAAATTCTACATAATCTATGTTCAGCATCAGTAAAAAGGGTCAGTAAAAATACAAGATAGCTCAGTTTCATTCCACATGTTCAAAGTCATGCTTTTATTTTGATAGTGCTGCAAATCCTCCCCCTGTGAGGATATTGAGACACCGAATACACTGAGACCTGATATAAGCACTTTAAATTACAAACCAGTTTCATTTAAACAAATAAAATGAGGTGCTACATAAACATATAATAACAATTTATATAATATTTCATAAGGTAAAATCTAACAATTAAATCAGCTTGACAATTTAATAAATATAGGCTATGTAAAAAAAATAGCACAGCACTGAGACAATTAATTCTGACAAAGTTTTTCATGTAACAAATCTAGACACTATATATCCCTGCTCTTTATGTAAAAGAGATATTTACAATTCATCATACACACACACACACAAAACATGCACTCACACACACACAAAACACGCACTCACACACACTCGTCATAGGTCACAAGAAGCAGAGGGGTCCCAAAACAACAGTGATCTCAGGTACAAGGAGAGATAATGACCTCATCTCTACACCCAGATCTCTGACAGGAAGTAACTCCATATCACCTCGATGTAGCTCCGTGTTCCCCCGAACCGTCACAACCACCTCCACCTGCCAAATGATCAGACAGAAGAGAAGTGAGGAAAAAAAAACGTGCACTTTATTTCTTGTTTATTTTTTTCTGTGAGCTAACCCTTTAGAATTTTTTATAAACTACAATAACCGTCTTGTGGTTTTTCTGCTTGCGCGCAGCCGTCAAGTCGCTCTTACAGTTTACATCCATGTCTGTGAGAATATGGCCTTCTGTTCCTGAGTTATGACACCAAACAATGGCCAGAAAAATTGTTTTTGCAAAATATTTTCATATCAGGGTGAAGCTGACCTTTTGGCATTTGACTCTTATACTCTTCATCAGTATATCCTCTAAAACATTTATGTGATTTTTTTTCATAACTGGCATATTAATTCTTGAGTTATGGCTAAAAACATATTTTGTGAGGTCACAGTGACCTTGACCTCTGACCACCAAAGTCAAATCGGTTCATCCTTGAGTCCAAGTGGATGCTGAATTTGAGGAGATCCGCTTGAGGAGAAATTACGTTCACGAGAATGAAGGGACGAGGTTACAGCAATCTTGACCTTGGACCACTGAAATCTAATCAGTTCATTTCTGAGTCCAGGTAGACCAAATTTGTTTGTACCAAATTTGAAGATATCGTGTTCATGAGAATGGTACAGATGGACAACCAGAAATGCTGTTTCCATATCTATTCAACACTGGTGATTTGGGAGAATTCAGTGGTTATGCTGGAAACAGATGCAACGTTCACATCGTGTTTATTCATACTTGAACTACCTGTCTGATTTATACGAATTTGCAAGCTGTCATCTTCTTTCATCCAGTAACAAAGGGCTTTCGTCTCACACAAATACAGCACCAGTTTGGTCTACAGTAGCAATTTCTATTTCTATTTTTGTTCTTGAGCTGCCCTCTACACACCTTTGTATTATTTGTTATACAGTTTTTACAGTTACAGAAAGCTGGTAAACCAAAAAAAAATCGTTTTTTACCACAACAAAAATATTTTAGTCTCACCTCGTAGCCTCTCCTGGACACTCTGGTGAGGTGTGAAACAATTTCTTGGCCAGAGTCTCCCAGGAAGTGAATGATCCTATTGGCTGAACTGGTTGTGCCAGTAGTTGTGGACTGGTTTGCTGCACAGCTGACAGTCATGTGCTGGAAAGATGTGTGGCTGTGTAACCGTAGAAACCTCAGCTGGACAACGTCCATGCCAGCGTACTCAAACTGTAAGAGACAGAAATCATTCCGTTTAAGTCTGAGGAAATGGATCACTGATGTTAGATTCACTAAATGTTTCTCAATTAAAACACAAATGTGTTTCAGTCTTACCTTGTTTCCATCGTGCTGCTGACTGAACCACTGCACAGAGACTTTTGATTTCTTCTCTTCTGGTTCCCAACTTAATTTAATCTAAAGAACAGAGTATAACTCGTCTGTTTAAAGCCATTTGTGTATTTATATTACTGAAAAAAGTATGAAACAGTATTTCCAAAGAACTATTTTTATCAATAGGCTCACACTGCTTTGGGTAAAACTGCTTTATGCATTTTGCTTCCTACACTTGAAATCTACTAAAAAAAAAAATACCACCTGACCAGCAATGTTATAGGGCATGCTATATATTTTAATGTAAAATCATGGGAATCATGTCATGTTTTTATGACAGTTGAAACAACAGATAGATTATTTTCTTTTTTCATATAACTGTGCTGCCACAAGAAAGTGAACCCATAACTCACTAGAGCTGGGTCTATTTCCAGGTTTGCCAGTACAGTCAGAAGTACCAGTCTAAACTGGTACTGGTTTGATTCTATGCAAACTGGCTTCACCGCATTTGTCATTATGGCACGTTCTTGCAAATTAAGTAGTTTACCTCAGCAACCCATGCAAACAGTGTGACGGCACTAAATCCATCTTGTTTTTCATTATTGCGCAATATATCAAGAGCAACTGACCACTAGCGGTGGCTAGTGGTCAAAGTCAGTATGACAACCTGGTCCAGTTTTTAGCAGAACATCATTTGGAAATGTTTACACTGGACCAATCCTGCTCCTCATACAGCAGCTTGCTTGCCAGTTTTAACCCTTGTAGGTGAAAATGAGAGTACCTGAGACTGTAAAGGGTCAATGCAGGTTGTTCCTCCTGCTGTGAAGTTACAGAACACCTTCACAGCGTCATAGGGACAGCCTTGGTTGGGGTCCATGTAAAAGTAACCTGAAAGAAAATCAACTTGAGATCATATTCTTATTTGGTGTACAGTGTGTTGTTAGAAACAGATCTACATATGAGACTATTCAGACCCTGACCATCCTTCAGATGTGGGTGTATGAGGCCGAGCTCGTAGCAGGTGGTGGCAGGGTCATCTTTGGTTCCCTGGGGCCAGCTGAAGGATTCCTCAACCTCATCTACTTCAGACCATCTTCTGGACACCGACCTGGGCCGCTACAGAGAAATCCACCAGACATTCAATCATCCAATTCAAGCTATCATTATGCATCCCCATAAATGTAAAGGATAAATAAACAAAGTGAAATGAATACATTGTGTAAATAAAGTGTAAATTGAGAAGAAAGCTTGTACCAACTTTTTGTTGTCCTTTCTGTTGCTTCAGGAGGCCGGGTGTTTGTCTGAATCTTTGCAAATGTTTCAGTTTCAATCTTGTACTTGGTCTCATTTCAGGCCTCAGCTTATTTCTCTGACCTGGTTTTGGCTTGTTTTTTGATCCCTGTCTTTGTGTTGGCCTGCGCTTGCCTGGTGCACCTGGTTTTCCCTGTGAAACAAATGACTTTACTTGAAGATCAAGTTGTAAATCTCTCTGCAATTAGGCAGTATTCAAGTTTCAAATGCATCTTCAAGAAATAGTTCAGATTTTTTGAAGTGGGATTTCCACAGTCAGAGTATTACATACAACAGATATCAGCTGGCACGTCCCCAGTTAGGACAAGCAGATAGGAGTGCAAACACAGAGGCTCAGTAATGTACTGCTTTGAACGGGGGGAAGCAACAAAGTGTATTTTATTCACAAAAAAAAGCTATATTTAGAATATTTTCATTGCTTTATCTTGCTGTCAGTGCCCCTTTTGTCAGGGAACCGAATCTGTTATCTATGCTCTCTTCAAAGCCTCTAGACTCCTTTGACAAAAACAGTAATTTTACGTCGCAGAAGACAGGAGTTGCTGGTCTCCTGCTGCCTTGATAGGTTAGTTGCTTGTTATTGTGTCACTTTAAAGGGTTAGTTTGGATTCACCAAAGTTACACAATAACACAAACAAACTAAGCAATCAAGGCTGCAGTAGAGCAGCAACTCCTGTGTTCTGTGAGGTAAAATTGCTGTTTTTGTCAGAGACGACTGGTGGCTTTGAAGAGAGCATAGATTGATATACAGCTTCAGTTCCCTGTCAGAGAGGGCTGTTTGATGGCAAGATAAAACAGTGAAAATATTGTTAATACAGCTTACACTTAAACTAACATGCATTTCTGTTATTAGGTTAACCTTTTTTTAGGTGACAAAAATACATTTTGCTGTTTCCCGCATCCATATTGTTAAGCTTCCGTGGTGCAATTCATTCCTGCTTTCTCCAAACTGGGGGCTGACCACCATCTACTATGAATAAGTAGTCAAGTCACTAATAAAGGACATTTAAAAACCAAAGTGCTCTCCAGTTGAGCCAGATGGGTTAGGATCTGCCACAACACAGATTTACATGATTAAAAAACTAACGTGTATAAGGCAGCAATACAATAACAGAGATAAGGCAGGAGAAGTTAAAAAGCTAAATTAACTTTCGCGATAAAAGCAAGAGCAAAGTAAAGAAAGATAATTCAAAGAAAAAATGTGAACTATACCTTTAAAACTTTACAGTAAATTGCAGTTAAGATTTTGAACAGTATTTGTCTACTTTTACTGTGTGAATACAATGTCTTACTGGAGGTCCACGCTTGCCCCTCACTCCCTTTGGTCCTCTTCTGCCTTGGACACCTTTCATTCCCTAAAAAAAGAGCAAAAAGTCAGTCAGGCTCATCAGCATGCGTAAGGAAACTTTCACTACTCACAACCAAGTTAATGACAGATCAGACTAAAAGAGTGATATCATGTCAAGTTGACTACAACTGTCTACCAAAATGCTAAAATTGCCTTCAGGATGCTTACTTCTCCAATTAAACAAATAAAAAAGGACCATGACCAGGCCAGGTCCAGGAAAACCCACAATCCTGCAAACTCATCCACACAAATCCAAAAACACATCTCACCTTCATTCCAAGCTGGCCCTGTAACAAAGACAACATAATTAACTTCAGTACAATATACTAGTGAACTATTGTATATAGCAGAATATAAAGACAACGTACAGTTAGTCCAAGAAAGCCTTTTCGCCCACGTGGACCACGAGGACCAGCATCCCCCTATCAAAATCAGTCAGAATAAGTCAGTTGATTAAAAAGTTGCTTCCTGGTGAAAACAGTTTAAAAAGGAAAGTAAAACACAACTCGCCTGCTTTCCTTTATGACCTCTTTGACCTTTCAGACCCTGCAAACCAGGATTCCCCTGAAATAAAAGTTAAAAAGTGGTAGATCAACTGAAATTATGCCTTTTTTCTTTGCATTTAAATCATTTCATGTTTCAAATAATTTCCACCAACCTTTAACCCAGGTGGCCCGATTGGTCCCAGTGTTCCCATATCACCTGGCAGACCCTGAAGAAAAGAAGGATGAGCATGGGTTAAAAAGTGCTCCTCCTTCAGCAGTTTCATTTTTCTTAGACAATGTGACTGTATTTTTCGTCTGACTTTTACACATTTGTCAGGTCTTAATGTAAAATTCTGACATTATGTGACTGAAGACTTCATAATATTTGAAATAAGTCTTTAATAGTCACCTATGCACTTAGCACTTGCACATAGCAAAATCCAGACGAATGCCTTTGTTGTCAATGACATTTTGATGTTTTTTTGTTTTTTTGGGTTTTTTTTGTGCCCTGTCTTTTGTTGTTGCCATGGAGCAATTAGGGTGATGTCTTGTGTAGTGTGATGTGTTTGTATGTTACTGCGAGGTAAGCAGCACTGTGTCCAAGACAAATTTCCCTTCAGGGACAAATAAAGTATAATCAATAATCAATAACACTGTAAACATCAGCAGATTATGGGCAGGATGTATTTAGGACAGAAACATGAGAAGCAATGTGAGAAACTACAATAAAGCAAAAGCACTCCTTACGAAAAGTATACATGAAAAAGGTTGGTACCTACAGTACATGAGTAAGGCGAAATCAGTAAATAAGACAAGATATTCTAAATATCTTATTATAAAAACCAATTTTGGCGGAGAAAACTTGTCTTATTCAGGTAAGGGGTAGCAGTGCACTCTGTGCTTAACTTTTACCTTTGGACCAGCAACTGCAGACTCGCCCTTCTCTCCCCTCAGTCCTGGAATACCCTGTTACAAGACCAGGAATGATGCAAATGTTAACCAGAAAAGGTATGATTTAAAGGAAAAGTTCGCGTTAAAAAAAAGTACTAATTTCTCCTCCTACCTGTAGTGCTATTTAACAGTCTAGACTGTTTTGGCGTGGGATGCAGAGTGTTGGAGATAACGTCCATAAAGATGTCTGCATTCTCTCCAGTATAATGGAACTACATATCACTCAACTTGTGGTGCTCAAAGTGACCCAAAAAATATGTTTCAAAAACTCAGCTGCAACATCTCTTTCCAGAAATCAAGACCTGGTTACTCAAGATGATCAGCACACATTGTTATGAGAAGTTTCACGAAGGAACTATTTTCTTTCTTTCAAACTACAATTGCCAAACGTATCACAGAGCACAAGACAGCGTGCATCTACTGCAATCTCATCAGCTAAGCTCCCTGATGTTACAGCTCAGCCAAGGAGGGCTCTGATAATGTTTATATCTTGGCCTGTCACGAGGACGAGCCTCACGTTCATGAGTAGATGTATGCTTCCTTCTGCACAGTGATACGGTTGGTATCTGTAGTTCAGTTGAAAGAAAATAGTTCCCACATGAAACTGCTCAAAGCAAGGTCTGTGGATTATCTTGAGTAACCAGGTCATGAGCACCACCAGCCAAGTGCCATCTAGTTCCATTATATTAAAGAGAAAATAAACATCTCAGCTGCTGATATCTCCAACACTCAGCAACTTGCACCAAAACAACACGACTGGTGAGCAGCACTACACGTAAGAGGAAAAATATGTCTTTTTCATTTTAAGGTGAACTGTCCCTTTAAGTCTATTAGTGACATTATTACTATGCTGCTGAACAAACGTATGTACCTTTGGCCCCATCGGTCCAGGGGGCCCCTGTTTCCCTTTTGGTCCACTTTTACCCTGAGAGACACAATGGGACATCAGTAAGACACGTTAACTACGGTTTTTCTTGTCACAATGAATTACATATTATATTATAAAAATCTTCAGAGTGAACATACTGTACATATAATTATGAACATTATTTTAAATTTAAATTAATGACATATTATTATACCTTGAACCCTGGTGCTCCAGTGGTTCCCCTGATCCCAGGAGATCCAGCTTTTCCCTGCAACATCACATTTCAAATTAATTTGACTTCACAAAATTAGGCCAAACTGACACAGACACTTGTGAAAATTAAAAATTCCCATGTTTTTTACAGTGCGGGTTTGCAAATTATCCACGTCTGTTTTGGATCTTACCATTTTGCCTGGCCTGCCAGGTGTTCCAGGAGCTCCTCTGAAACCAATATCACCCTTTGGGATAAGCAGGAGAAGGACTGAATTTAGTACAAAGTATGAACAGCAGACTAATCTGCAGTATGACATATTTTTACTTACAGGATCTCCTTCATTACCCTCTACCCCTAGTAAGCCATCCAAACCACTCAGGCCCTGAGAACAAGATCAAAAGACGAGAGATCAGTCGTCAACACATTTCCTCACTAAAAAGTTTTTGTGTGCTAGAATAAAACTACATCCTAACAGCATGGGATACAATGCAAGCTTGCCTGGTTTGCCTGTTATTTCAAATTCAATATTTGAAATGATCAGTGATTTCAGGTAAGATTTGGTGATATATGTATGTATTTGATTGGCCTAAAGGGATACTTGCGGGTTTTCCAGGTCGTCCAGCGCGTCCTGGTCGACCGAGTGGGCCTGGAGCTCCCTACAAAACAGACCGCATTACCTCAATGTCCAGACCAAGACTTCAACATACAGAATTAAATGGATTTGGGTTATTTAATGCATCAAAAAGTTCAATACTCAAAAATAATGACAAACATTGTGTGAATATTGGATTTCAGAACTTATTTTGATTAAAATAAAACTCACACTTTTTCCAGAAGCTCCTTTGTTTCCCTTTCTTCCGTGCTGGGCTCCTTTTCCCTTTACAAAGAAATTATCTATATTTTTCCAAGTTGTTTATTTCTGTTTTAGATTTTCATCTGAGCTGAGCTGGGCTTTCTCTTACCTTTGGCCCCCGAATTCCTTTAGTTCCTGGAAGACCTGGAGGACCAGCAGGTCCAGGTCGACCTTTAGCACCTGAAGTGCCAACGAACCCTATCTTCCCCAAAGTCCCCTAAAAAGTAAAGTTATACAAATAAATGGTACCATAACATGACCTCTGTTTACTAATAATATAGATATTTTAAACTGATTAAATACCAGAACATTAAGAAACACTGAATCATAATTACTCAAGTTAAAAATGGCAAACTGAATACTTATGAGCTCAAATATGCTGTTTTACCATTGTGCCTCTTTTTCCTGGCTCTCCTTTTGCACCACTTTGACCTCTAGCGCCCTGGGGATTAGAGAGGGAGGCATTGCGTCATTGTAGTTACATTTTTACACGCATTATTAGTTATACTTCATCAGATTAGCGATGCAACATAAAATTACATCCCACCATTTTTCCTTTTATGCCTTTAGGACCGAGCTTTCCCGCCTCACCATGACGACCCTGAATTTCACAAACAGACAGCCAAGACAGTATTAATGTATTAAGTGAACCCTCTTAGTGGGACAGATCACACTTACAGCACTGAAGCATTTCAATACATCCGAGTGAATGAATAGTACATTACACCTTTGTTCCAGGGATCCCAGCTCTTCCTGCAACACCTCTCTTGCCTGGCAAACCCTAAAAAACACATCAATAAAGTTAAATTAAGTTTTAAAATATTAAGAATAAAACCAAAAAAATAAAACAAGATCGGGCCTTAAATTGAAACATGTCTATTTTGTACAGCAACGAATTAATGAAAAGCAGGTTTATGTACAGTATATTCACTCTAAATGTTAAAGTTAAAGCAATAGTTTACCCACAAACTTATCATATGTGTATTGATTACTCATCCCTGGTTAAGGTGAATTGCCAAAGAAAACTTTACTTTTCTCCCATGCCTCCACTGTGGATGCAGAATCCTAAAAAGGTGAACATTCTTCATGATACGGAGACGGAGTTTAACAACAGCAAAACTATATCAAAACATTTTCACAAAGTCTTACAAAACTCTTCCCAAACACATGCACTTTTGCTAAAACATTATGATTTAAAACACATTAGTAAAAATACTCTCATGCATGGTCAAATAGCGTGCCTAGGCACATTGCGTATAAACCTTCAAGCGGAGCTCATACATACGTGTGTGCAGCATACTACTGGATAAATGAGGCCCAATTATGTGAGGGTTTGTAAACTAATGTTCTGATATTGTTTTGCTGTTAAAAGTGGATCCCATCTTATTCAATTCAGGAACAATGTTTGCCTTCTTTGAATGGCTCTTTCACTGTGGAGGCATTTTCTTCATGTGTAACGATATACAAACGGTCGTTTTGCAGGTAAAATGTTCATTTAACACAAGCTGAAACACTGCTTTTGTTGCCAGTAAAGAGTTCAGATCAGGATGTAACTACACTGAAACTTTCAGCCAATAAAAGTCATCATAAACATTGTATAATGCCATAAAAATAAGTGGGAAAATGTGGTAAATATGTTAATGCAAAATTAAACTGAATAACACATACTGGTGTTGGTGGTCCAATATTTCCTGGGGGACCTGTACTGCCAGGGGGGCCCTGAAATGAGAAGTCATAAAACAGTTTATTACCAGCTGTGTCATGTTGAAACAAAAGTATGGACAGCATCTAAATAAAGAATACAATATAGAATTTGATTATGTGTGTCAGTGATGACACTTGACACAAAAAAGGTACTATGACTGTAAGCATACTGTACAGATATATCTAACACGTAGCTCATTATGATTAGTCGTAATCATACAGCATTTTGGCAACAGTGACAACCAAACAATCAAACTGTGTTACTCACAGTGAGTCCCCGAAGCCCCTTCTGGCCTTTGGCCCCTGCTGCCCCAGTGTTGCCCCCCGGTCCAAACTGTCCAGGCATGCCCGATGAACCTCTAGTACCTGGCTCACCCTGAGAAAGTATCATTGTTGTCGTCGTCGTCATCATCATCATCATCGTCACACATTTCGGACTCGATCACTTTTTAACCCTTTAATCACCATTTAATGCATGCATATGACGAAATACAAAGTCAGCAAAGTGATTATATTGGATTTGATATTGGATAAAATTAAGAAAGCAACAACAAAAATTAACATAGATAAGATACCTTGAGAAAAAAAACAAATAAAAAACAAAAAAAAGAAAATTAAAACAAAAAAATAAACAAATAGTGCTTTGATTGCTTGGGTTTAGTTATATGTCATGTAGGAGTTTTGAGGATGGGTTTGGTTTGGTGTTAATGATTTTTTTCCGTTCATGCCTACACACACTTAAAAAAAAACCAACCTTTTTCTTTTCCTATGCTGCCTCCCTCCTTTTCTTTTCGAACTCTATACCAAACATTCAGCATTCACTTTGCAGACTTTGAAAACAGTACGATTTCTCAGGTCATGTTCAACATTTTCTGACTAAAATGACTGACCTTGAGCCCTGTAACTCCTTGTTTTCCTCTGTCTCCTGGTGAACCCCTGTATCCCTGCAAAAAAGGGTTTAATAGTGAACACAGGGCAGAGGAAAGACATTGTGCTGTTTTGATTCATTTAATTCAAAAATATTCAGCACACTCCAGTGGGTCTGTATTAATATTTCAGACATCTGTGGCTGCAGGGCTGTCTGACTTTTATAGTCTAAAGATGATTCTGATGTATTTTCCAAGCAGAAAAAGACAAGGATGCAGATAACACTGTCCCGTGTCACTGTATGAAAGTGAGAGAGAACAGTATTCCAGGAAACTACATTTTAGAAATAATTCCTCACACCTGTTTCCCTGGTGCACCTTTTGGTCCCTGTGGCCCTTGGTTGCCTCTGTCTCCCTCAGCTCCCTTTGACCCTTTCTGTCCAGGAGGCCCAGTGTTTCCCTTTTCACCCTGAAATGTAAGTAAAACAGAAGGTTTCCAAAGTTTAATTGATTGATTACACTCTATTTTTTGCTGCATTTTTAAATTCTTGAAAAGGTAGCATCACGATGAAGAATGTGCAGAAGAAAAATCACACTTTTATCCACAGTTTTGAATAATGAAATGACAAATTTACTCACAGAAAAACCTTTTTGTCCAGCAGGTCCCTCAGGTCCCTTCAGTCCAGCTGGACCCTAAACACAAAAACACTGGGTTACTCGTACATGTGATCGGACTTAAATCCACAGACTGCATCAATATATAATCCTGTAACATTTTAGTGCCTTTGCGTTCAGTTAAATGAGAAAAGAAATGAATCAAATCTGTGACAAACACAGTCTAATCAATCTACCTCCTCACCATCGAGACCAGCAACTCCCTCCTGCCCCAAAGCTCCTCTGGATCCCTGAGAAGACAATGGAAACAACTGAGAGATGAATCACTGAGCTGATTGTTTCTTGATACAGTTAAAACAAGCTTTACCTTATCTCCTTTGATACCTGCTGATCCAATTGGTCCTTGAGGTCCATCTTTACCCTAAATGCAGAAAGAGTAAAGCAACAATTGCACAAAAATACTTCCTATTTCTGCCTTAAAATCTCTTCTCAAAGTGTCCCGAAGAAAGCGTGCTCATCTAGGTGAGCTAATTTTTGTGTACCTAAAAATGTATTTGCATTTGCATGTAAGTATATTACAATACTACAAGTAAAGACTGTGTGTTTATTTTGTTATATGACTTTTATCAAAACACATGCAAAATACCATGTTATGAACTGTTCTATCATATGGCATACAGGAAATGATACAAACTTTGGTGTGTGAATATAGCTAAAATATGTTACAGTTTCACAGTTTTTATGGTATCTCTGCAGCACATTTTGGTCTGTTATCTATTTTTGTTTTCTTTCTTTTTCTTTTGTTTTTGATAGCTTTACTAGTTTATTTTGAAAGGCAGGTGGTGACCTTGTTTTCATTTTTCTCTAGAGACCGACATATAATGTGTTCATGCTGCTATCTTGGCTCAGGCCTTTGTCCCAAACCCTCCCTCAATGGCATGACAGGTTATTAAAGGTGCACCCAAAACCTCCATGTAAAGACGGATTTTTCTTTAATTTTTCTTTTTATGTTATTGTACTATTTTTATCTTCTTGACACTCCTATGACAACAAAAGCATACAAATAAACTTACTGGGTAACCTGTAACTCCAACCGGGCCAACTGGACCTTGTGGCCCTTTGTCACCTGAAAGACCACGGGGCCCACCTTCACCCCAGGGTCCAATGTTCCCCTGGATACCCTGGAGGAAAGAAACATGTATTCAGTCAGGTTTTTTTGTGTATCATCTGCAATGTTTCAACCGGCCTTACAAACACGCTCATGTGTGACCGTGTGCAAAAACTAACTGAAAGCAAAAGACACAGAGGCTGCACCATGACAGAGGGCACCTTGAAAAGCTTGTTTGTGTTGACTGCTAGACTTTTCATTCTCATTTTAAACCCAGCACTGCATTAATCTAATCTCTTGACTTTTTTGAATCAAACAAAATGCAAAAATGTCCGAAAGGGAACCACATCTATGTTTTCCATTATGAGAATTCAAATTGTATAAAATTTAGAGCACATCTGTAAGACAGGTTCAGAGGAGAAACACTATCATACACTGTACACACAACTTGTATAAAAATCAAATGCTTTTTTATCATTAGAAGTCTCATGAGCCTTTTGATATTTCAATAATAAAAAGAAGGTGATGAGAATGAGGAAGTAAAGGACTGGATGCAAAGAACAAATGACATCATCTTACATCAGGTCCTCTGTATCCCTGTGGTCCGGACATGCCCATCTCCCCCTAAACACAGAAAAAAAGAGCAGACTTGCACTCAATAACATTTACACAATGACATAAAGTAGCACAGATTCTATACAAACTGTTACAATGAAAACAACAACAGGAAATAATTTACTTACTGTGCGGCCTTGTTTCCCCCTTGCTCCCTCCTCACCTCTCTTACCCTTCACAACAAATATAACAAGGTGAAGAAAACACGTGACATTACAAAATGTAATGAGTGAGTAACCATGTGAACACATTTGTCCAACATGACAGACCAATATTCTGCATATAATAAAAGCATATACAAACTTTGAATTAACAAATACCTTTAAGCCTTCAACTCCTGGAAGTCCTCTTGGGCCTTCTTTACCTTTAACCCCCTAAAGAAAAACAACAGTCCTTTAATCTCAACGTGCATTCAAAGTATCATGTTGTGGCACTACCAAATATTCAGAGCAAAATTACTCCAAGTGTTTACACTGTAACTTCCAAAAGTAAAAGATGGCGATGCCATATCTCACTCTCTGTCCGGGTTTTCCTGGTGTCCCCTTCACCCCCCTGCTGCCAGCTTCTCCCTTTTGATTGACACAAATGTTTGGTTATTTTAATTTAACGTATTCATTCACCACCACATACTCAGAAAAATCCCATTTCATTCCAGGAAACAAAAGTGAATAACACTCACACTCTTCCCTACGGGTCCTTGAAAGCCAGGGGCTCCTGTCTTCCCAGGTAATCCCTGTGCAAAATATGAAATAATAACTTAATAATAACTATATTTGTAAAGCACCTTTAAAAAAAGAGTGCGCAAAGTGCTTTGAACACACGCAAGAAGAAACTAGGGTAGAGCAGAAAAACATTATAAGCTGTGGACAAATAATGCAGGATGCAGGATGCTTAATGTCAGTATACAATAATACAAAGAAATAGACCAAAAATAACAATAGAAACAATAAAAGCAATAAAACCGCAAGTAAAAGGAAATCAAAGAGATAAAACATAAATTAAAAAGGTAACATTTTATTTTTTATGTATTTATTTATTTAACCTTTATTTAACCAGGTAGGTCCCACTGAGATTAAGAACCTCTTTTAAAGGGAGACGTGGTCAAGACAGTCAGCAGTGAAAAACACAAAATTGCAGAAAGAGACACAAAAAGAGACAAAATACAATTAACAAGCACTAAAATAAGCATTAAATAGATAAAAAATAAAAGAAACAAAAAAAAGACAAAATAAAAAGATGGCGTCACATAAAAGCAAAATCTAAAAAATGGGTTTTAAGAAGTGATTTGACTGAAGTCACTTTAGTAGAGTATCAGTTATACATTTGTGACACTGTGAGGCAAGCAAGTCAACTCATCCAGTGTTTTTACGTTAGTAAAGTAAACTCACTTTTGGTCCTTGCGTTCCAGTGTCCCCATTGATTCCATTTGCACCAATTGGTCCCTGATAGAAAGATCAAACTTGTTTAACACCATCCTTAACCTGGTCAACCCTTTAATATCAGTCCTACTGAAGAGTAATTTCTGAGAAAAATGAATGTTTAGCTCAAAAAAAGAAAAAAAGAGAACATTAAATTGAAACTTTCTAAGTTTGGTGTATTCACCAACAGTTTTTATTCAGTTTGTATTGTATATCTTTATGAAACAAATCTTATTCTAAAAGCATTTGGACACTTTATTCATGGATTTGGACAAATCGCAACATACTAAAGAGGCCTTTCTCATTTAGAGACCGGGCTACGTTAAAATAAACACGCAGATGATCTCCATGAGGTGATCTGTGATTGTTTGAAGTTAGAAATAAGATTGTCGACATACTGTTTGTCGATCTTACCAGGACTCCAGGAGGTCCATCCTGTCCCCTGTTACCTGAATGACCTTGAAATCCCTAAGATGGCACACAGATAATATTAATATGACTCATTAAATTCCAAATTTCTGTTCACCTACACCGGAATAAAAGGTTTCCATCACATTCAATAACAAATATTTGGGTCTTTCTTATACCTTTAGGCCTTTCGGTCCAGTCACTCCAATGAATCCAGGCATTCCCTACACAAAAAATTCACACATATAAAAACAACATGGTCCTCGGAAACATCTACTTTAGCAGTTGAGGGAAACCATTAAAAATAGAAATTGACTTACAAATGGGAAACTAGCGTTTGAAATAAATTTGACACTGTAGTCACATAAGGACAGAGTAAGAAGTGTAGCCACATAGGAACCTTAATACCAGGCTCTCCTTCACGTCCTCTCTGTCCAGATTTTCCCATCTCTCCCTGCAAGCAGAAAACACAGCCACACCATTAACATGAAGCATACTGATCAGCATCTACAATAAACTTAATCTCTACTGACTCATACTCACAATTGGACCTGGCACTCCAGAAAATCCTGCTCGACCTTCTCGACCCTTTGACAGGAAAAATGATCAAAATCGATCATAAAGTAAAATCCACACTAGCATAGCTTCAGCACATGAAACAGGATGTATTTTTTGCCAGTTGCAACAATGTAGCAACAGCTGCTATTGTTTTCATGTTGTGAGTCTATGTTTGTGCGTGCTTGTGTGATCAAGTCTTATGTCCAGGTGGTCCTATTGTGGCGGGAACTACTACAGAAGTGGTTTTGAGGGTTTTACCAGATGTTTACAGTTTTTTCTAGGTGTCTGTCTGCTTTTTTTTTTTTAAACAAGATAACATCACAACCGTGCAAAACAAAGTCATCAAACTTTACAAAAGTGTAGCTGAGATTAAAATGAAGGCTGTGTTCAGTGAGTGCTGTGGTCTGAGTAAGGGGGGGCAAAGTAGGGAGCTAGGAAGTACCTTGTCACCTCGAGGCCCAGGAACTCCTTTAATACCATTTTGCCCTCGATCTCCCTACAAAAAAAACCCAAAAACATGTACATTCATGTATTCAACACATGTACACGTTTACAAACATTATTCTATTCAGCTGTCTTGAAACCCACCTTTGATCCATCTTTTCCCTGCTTCCCTTGCTCCCCCATGATGCCATCTAAACCCTACAGCAACAAATGCGGGCGCAAAACAAAAGCTGATTATTACATTTGCATTAGTATCGGCAGTAAACATGTCTTTTCATTAAGCTTATTTTCACTCACACTGGGTCCAGGAGGTCCTGATGGCCCTGTTGGTCCTCCAAGTCCCTCAAGTCCTGAAGGGCCTCGTCGCCCCTTTAATCCTTGTTTACCTGGAGGCCCTGGAGGTCCCTGTACACAAACACAAGATGGTGAATCAATTCACAAGTAAATAAACTGATCAATTATCAACTGAAAAAAGGCCGAAAAGATTAAACTCACCACGTCTCCTTTAAACCCTGGATCACCCCTCTCGCCTTGCTTGGTTTTAGGGCCCTGGTAGAGACAAGTGCACACAGACACACAGACACACACACACACACTTACACATTTAGCTCAATCAACTGTTACTGTATAACAGATAATTGATGTAAACATTTTAGCTGCAGTCAATATTGAAATTGCTTTAAGTAATCTTACTGGATCACCTGAGGGTCCAGGCTTTCCTGGATTCCCATTGGCTCCCTGAAATGAGAAGGCAACTAGAATTACCGCCTCTGCAAACCGCAAAAAACAATGCAATTACAGTTTATATCCATGTCTGTCAGGACTCATATGTAGCCATGACAGCAGACAATGCTTCAAATATTGATGTTGGTGCAAAGATGCTTCAAATTGTAAAAATTTGATTCTTCATACACATCTCTAACCTGTTGGCTCAGAAGATTTATACGATCAGCAAAGTTTTAAAATCAACACCAAAGTTGTGATAATGAGTTGTGATGTTGAATTATGGCTAAAGAAGTGTGTTTGCAGAATGTCAGTGAAGTTGACCTTTGACCCTTTGGATATAAAATGTCATCACTTAATCATCTTACTGAATTCCTGAGTTATGGCCAAAAAACATGTTTTGTGAAGTCACAGTGACCTTTGATCACTAAAATTGGTAAATCAGTTCATTGTTGATTCCAAGTAGACATCTGTGTCAAATAAAAGAAATTCCCCCATGGGGTTCTTAAGATATGACATTTATGAAAATGGGATGGACATATGTACAGTACAGTACAGTACGAACAACCTGAAAACATAATGTCTCTGTCTGTGGCTTTTGCTGGTTTGGACGCATAAAAAGCTCCAACATGACAAAAACATGACAGAACATTTGAGTTCATATTTTCTCTTAATGCAGCTCGTGCAGAGGGTTTTGCCCTGTTGTCTTACATTAAGTCCAGGCGGTCCAGGTTCCCCTATGTCCCCTTCATCTCCTGGATCACCCTGATGAAACAGACCATCAATTATAGAGTTAAACGATGACTGCAATCTACTGCTGCCTTTACAATTTTTGTTTTCCCTGTATACTCACAGGGTCTCCTTTAGGACCTGGAGGTCCATCTGGTCCTGGGCTTCCCTGTGAGAAAAAAAAATCATAATCTTTTTACTTATATTGATAAAACTGAAAAGTATGAGTCCTATATGTAGAGAACTTTTCACAAACTGACCATCACTACTTTGTCAAAACAAAAACTTGCAAGAAAGTAAAGCACATTATTGATGGTCACAGTTAAAGGAGGGGTGGAGTAATATTCCTCTCCTTGCCCCTATGCAAACCAGCTCACAATACTTTGCATACTACTTTTGGTTTATTTCTTTGTATTATATCATATTGACATTACAGATTTTGCATTATTTGTCCTCTGGTTTTAATTCTATCCTAACTCTACCCTAGTTTCTCCTTGTTTATGTTCAGTAGGACTGGTTGGCTTTCATTGTTGTATAAAGTTATTATTATTATTACACTGGGCTGTTAGACTCTTTATTCTACATGTAATAAAACACTTTTAAAGGTTTCGCTTTACCTGAGGGCCACGGACACCAGGTAACCCAACCACTCCATTAACACCAGGGTCTCCCTTAAGAAATACAAATATATATGTAAACAATAGGCTTTTATTAAGGTAAGTAAATGTCCTTAGCTTACCATTATCTGGTCTCTGTAAGAAAGAGTACATCTGTAAGTGTCTCGTCACCTGAGGTCCAGCTGCTCCTCTTGCGCCTAGTACACCTTGATGACCCTGATAGCATAAAATATTGTTTCACAAACATCTGTTTATTAGTCAGTTTGGATTACAACTTCATCAACTAGATCTTTACTTACCGGAGGTCCTTTAACTCCTAAGACACCTTTTACTCCTCTGGGGCCCATTTTGCCCTAAGCAGAGGACAGATACATAAACATATGCACCAGCATAATTATTTTGTCCATTTTCTGTAGATAATATGATACTAAAATTGTATTAGAAAACTTACAGGTGGACCTGGTGGTCCACTAAAGCCTTGAGCTCCAATCTCTCCCTGAAAAAAAACAGCAGTGTATTGAGAGAGAATATCAGTTATTGACGACATCAGGGACTTTGAGTGTGATAATCTAGATGATTGTTATTTATATAGATAGTTGTCATTTATATGGATAATTGTCACCCAGTGAGCTGTCTGAAACTGACCGGAGGTCCGGATGGTCCTGGAAAACCAGTAGGACCCCTGGCTCCTGGCATTCCCTGTAAACATGCGACAGTCCAGATGTTTCAATATACAAATTTACAGCATAAAGTAATTGTTTTCAGCACAGAAAAATGTAAATGTTTATTTGAATTGTCCTTTATAGTGACATTAAAACGATGGGGCCATGAAAAGGGCTGTCAGCTTCTGGCATTAATTGGAAGATCAGCCATGTGATATCCAGCTCCTCCTGTCAGCATGTAAAACTATCCTTGGACAAGATAATGAACCCCAACTTGCCCCCAAATGTGAGTGAGTGTGCATGTGTTTAACTGATGAGTGGGTGGCACATTGTACAGCAGCCCCAGCAACCAGTTTATGAATGAGTGGTGGAATTAATGGTCAGAAGAAAGGTGCTATACAACTGCAAGTCCATTTTCCATATAAATCATGAAGTCACCCATACTTACAATGTAGCCAGGAACACCATTAATGCCTATGACTCCTTTATTCCCCTGGTTAAAGCAAAGACAGGAAAATCAAAATAACACACAGTACCCCCTCTGCTCCTGAAGGATATGTGTTTGTGTGTGGTGAATTCTGATTCTGACCTTGTCTCCTTTTTGTCCTCTATTTCCCTGCAACCCAGCCTCCCCATGATAACCCTGAAAACAGAGAAAAATAACTACAAATGCAATGCTTTGGTCCAGCAATATAGTGACTTTTCAAAAGAATACAAAGCACTTCTGCAAAAAAGCTGAGACATTTAGATGCAGAGAAGAGAGATAGAAAGACAGACAGATACATAGAAAGACAGACAGATACATAGATAGACAGACAGATACATAGATAGATAGATAGATAGATAGATATTAAGGCCTCCAAAATTTCTGTCCCCATAACATTAGAAGTCCAGGCCACTCTTACCCACTCACCCAGCTCCCCTTTGCTGCCCTGCTCTCCTCTGTAGCCTTCGGGACCCTATGGAGCGAAACACAAAGTGAATTTATCAAGCTAAAACCGGATTACACTTGGATGTACAATATGGGTGAAAAGGAATTTAACAACATATTAAAGGCCTACTTGATAGCATTACAATGATGAAAAAACACACACCGTTTACATGTTTCTATGCAGATTTACCTGTTCTCCAGGTGGGCCTGGAGGGCCTGGATCACTGTCCTCTCCTGGGGTCCCATCTCCTCCAGGTCGGCCCTGGGGTCCTGGCAAACCCTGTGGTCCAGGATTGCCCTGAAAAACACGAGATGTAACGCAGTTTGCCCGGTCTCATGAGAACTTTGATTGCAGAAAAAATAACTTAGAATTCACAAAATTCACAACTAATACATCCAGCAAGTATCCTGAATGACAATTTCATTACAATAATACAGTGACAACAGCCCTGAACATCCTAGCCACCACCTTACAGTATAAGTCATCACAGCAATTATTTAATACACAACAATAATACATAAATTAATTAATACATAACAATTACATTAATACACCCTATCAACTTATAACCAATCAAACATAAGGGAAATAGTGCAGTGGAGTGTATGCGGTGAACATGAAACTAAGAAGGCAAAAGCCATCTGGAGCACGGTACAAATGCAAGAAGAAAATGAAATTTTTAAATTTGCACATACCATATTCTCTTATTTTTTGTCATTAATGACTTTTTTCCCGTTTTCTGTCAGCCAAGTTGTTTCTTTGTGCTGATTTCTCATAATAATAGTGGCTTTTTTGTGGCAAGGAGAGCAGAAACTAAGTAATGTACGGTGCATGAAGCGTAACATTGTCTTTCTAAATGACTGACACTTGAAGAGGTGTAAATAATAAAATCCTTGAGGAGGTGGTGCGTGTTGATGTGATGAGGTAGCAAAGCCTCATTGTATACTCGCCTAAGATGTAAATTAAGTGGAGATACCTACGATTTTCCCCTGAACTCCTTTTTGTCCTTGCTTCCCAGTAATTCCAGGTGGCCCCTGGAATACAAATTTAGCCACAGGAGTCCTCTTACAATCTGTCAATGTTTTGTATTCTTATGGTATGATAAAGTGTAAATAGATATAGCTTTTGTTGACTTACAAGTGGTCCATCATCTCCAGGAGGTCCAGGTGGCCCTGGAGGCCCTTTAAGTTTCTGAAAATTAAAAAAAAAAACAGTCATAAAGTAATAATAAAGTGTGTTGATGGAGTTCTGAGCAGCTGTACAGGATGTTGACTGACTTGTATCAGTGAAAGAAAAACACCTACCGGCCAGGAAGAAATCAGCTTTTTATAGAACTTCTTTTTCTGCAAAATAATGAGAAAGAAAGTATTCCTTTAACAGAGCAAACCTATTTATCTCACAAATAATCCTCAAACAGAAGTGCATTGAATAAAACAAACTTTCAGGGCAATAGCCTAAGCATGAGAAATATAATAATGCAAAAAAAAAAAGAAGAAACAGACGCTAAATATGTATCTAAACTGGCAAAGTTGAAGTTTTACTAGTGAAGCACCTTCATCTGGTTTGTGGTATATTAAATCTTTTACCATAAAATATATAGAGGTCACAATAGTCCAACATGCAAAACATTAATATGAATACATGTGTCACAATGTGACTAATATTTACAAGACAGTGTAATAGTACTCATACTACAAAACTGCTATTTTGTGAAGGCTCAATACACAAAGACTCACAATATTTATGTGAAAATCAGTAAAACTGACAGTCTCTGCTGTTTCAGTATTAAACTAAACTACTTTTTTTCCATGTACTGTATGTGTTTAGTATACTGCTGTAATATTGCGCATTTCTGTATGTATATCTCCATATTTGTACTTAGAGCATAACTTCAAGTGTGTAGCACCACAATGGAGCAACTTGTTACTGGGTCAGAGCTACAACAGCGGTTTACCTTGAAAGCCTCCCACTCTTCTTCAGAGGTTTTATATACAACAATGGCAGGCATTCCAGGAGGACCAACGGGGCCTCTGTATCCTGTCCGCCCGGTCCTGCCCATAACGCCTTGATAACCCTGGAGGACAGAAAAAATAATTATTTTTGATGTGGAATAAAGGAAGAGTCTTGATTACACTGTTGACATTTTGATCAACACCAGCATAGATAAAAATCTAAATTTATCACTCAAGGCTGCTACAATTCATTTTTTGAGGAACTCAATAAAAAGCTGACAAAAAACAGCCCTGCAATATGAACTGCCTACCAAACCCCTGCGGTTGTTGCCATGTCATTTAGCTTCAGCATGGCAAAGATTAATTGTTTAAAATGTGTAATCTGGAAATGGATTTAATCTGATTGTGGTTTCCTCACAAGATTAAACTGATGTGGTCTAAACCAATTTGCTCTCTCTGCAGAAATCACCTCACATGGCAGACAAAAGCCACTCAATCTGAGGCTTAATTTGGGTAAAGGTTTTGTTGATTGTCTGAAGTGAAGAGGCCACTTCACATCTAACATAAATCAACAAATGAAACAAACTATCACAAATCATTTTTGTAAAAACCAGTCCCAGACTTAGTTTGGTTTTAGAGATGTAGGCCATGCAACAGTTTTATCAGGGCTAATATATTTCTATTTACTTGATATAGATGAGGCAGAAACGCAATTTAAAGTTATATTTAATAATTAAAAACAAACTTTTAAGTAAAATTAAAACTTAAACATACATAAGCATGTGAAGAACTACCTAAAATTACAAAAAACATTTGACAAAGATGATTTGACATGTACTTTAAGATTTTAGTTTGTACCACCTTAATTCAATTTTATTATAAAGCGTGGAGTTTGTGTGGAAACTTCACTTGTGTGGAAGTTTTCCATCTTTATGTACAATGTCTCTAAGCTACAATACCTCTGCTGTTCACTAATTTCTACACAACCTAAAAACATGGTGTTTAGGTGTTTTAGTAGATTTTATGAGAATATATATTTATTTGAATTCAAATTGTAGTACAAGTACAAGTAGGCTTCTAAACTACTGCTTGGCTGACAAGAGTCTATGAACCAAAGCAATGACGTGACTCAGACCATGCTTAAAGCAGTTTCTAGCTGTATACTAGGGCTGCATAGTTGGACACTATCTTATTATCACTATGAGGAATTCAATTTGAGTCTTTCGATTCGACGTTGATGCGAAAAAAGATGTCTTGATTCAAGTTTAGTTTAATACATACTTTGTCTCCTTTAGGCCCTGGTGGTCCTGTTAGCCCAGGTGGACCCTGCAATCCCTGAAGAAAGAGTGAGGTGCTGCAGTTAGATCTGGATTTACATCAGTAACAAAAAATAACTGTAACCCAACTACAAAAACAACCCACTAGGACTTACTGATTAATGAATAAACTTTAACTTATCCCCAAGACAGAAGACAGTAAAATTAGAGCACAAATGCAAATACTCAGGGGCTATAGTGTCTATGATTATGTTACTGTTTGTTTTTTGTGATAAAGGGAAAGTGTATGGGCTAGAAGAGATTGTTAACTTAAGGTGTCAAAACAATCTTTGGTCTGAGAGATCAGATGAGCTACAGTACCACAGTTTAGCCAGGAGAGGGTGACAACGGCTTTCACTGAAGAGAATAACCCCTCCCTTCTTACACAAACTCACACACACACAAACTCACACACACACTTGCATGGCTCTCTAGGTGCTAGAATTGACACAGATATATGTTGCCATCTAAGTCATTAAATCAGCTCAGCGCAAACTCAATTTCATCCAAGGTCATGACAGAAAACGAGATGAGAATATCACACAAATGTGATTAAAATTTCCTATATGGTTTGTTTATGCATTTATAACATCATTAACACTCTGTCCTCAGTGTCACTGCGAATAATCCTGACATTTAAAGTATACCCAGACCTAAAGTGACAAAAATGACTTTAAATGCGAAATCCAGCTTTGATTATTGATTATGAAGCTTTACACAGGTAAACGGTGTCTTACCCTCATCCCAGGTCTTGATCCTGCCCTGTGATGTCTGGATTCAGTCTCTGATTGGATAAAGGAGTCTTCAGTGCTGAACTGGGAGATCCGATCAATTGAGGAATGATTATAATCCTCAGAAATGTCAGCGTCATCATCATAACTCTCTGTTTCTATCTCTGCATGTGTGTGCACTTCCTCCTCCTCCTCCTCCTCTAAATCTATCTCATCTCCATCTGTCTCTGTCCCACTTGCCTGCTCTCCACCTGGAAGTGGTTGTTGTGGTGATGTTTCTGCTCTGGGCGAAACAGTTTGCAGTCTGTCCTCCCTGTCCTCCGTTTCCTCTTTTTCTTTTATCCCACTGACTGAAACATTACCTGTCTCAGCCTCTATATTCCTGGCGCCTAGTGCTTCTCGGCTTTGTAGAGTGGTGGTTAAAACAGTCAGGTTTGGGGCTTGATCTCTTTCTGGTACATCAGAGTCCTCAGTTACATTGTCTTCTCTCTGTCTTAAGAGTTTTGCTGTGGGGTCTCCTGAAACTGGAGGTATAATGACTAGTGATGATGCCTCCTGTCTTGCCTCGCTCACTCCTCCTGCAGTTGAAGGGTTCGTGCTGGAAGTGACAAGCCCTGGTTCTGTGATGGGCCCCGAGATAAGAGTGGATGTCGTAGCAAACTGTGGCCCAGTAGAGAAAGATGTCTCTGTTTCTGGATCTCCTGATGAGACACCTGGAGCTGTGGGGATCTCAGGTTGAACGTCAAGGCCTGAAATGGCTGTTGCAACATTTTTCAGGACAGGTGTGTCACTTGTTGTTGAGTCCTCCTTTGCTACAATGATCAGCTGATGAACTTGTATTGGGTACTGAGCAGTTTGCAGTGCGTGGACAGAGGGAGTACTGGATATGATACTCCCCTCTGTGCTCCATGGTTCCTTCATTGTCCCTAATACATCAGAGGTCACATTAGAAAGCTGCCCTTTTTCAGTCAGAGAGGGAAGCTGTGGTTCAGTATCTCCTCCTTGTTTTACCTTCTCACTCGCAGCTGTTGGTTTTTCTTTTTCTCCGTCGGTCGAGCCTTCAGTCAGAGTGTCTGTGTCAGTGAGGCTGATGACTACAGCTTTAGTCTCCTCTGGATCAGGGTGGGACTTCACAGGGGACCTGTTGTCCACCGGATCCAGTCTGGGTGTCAGCTCAGTGGGAGCAGTCTGTAGAGTCGTGCCGTACAGGGGATTTTCTGCTCTGGATGATACCTCAATCTCAGGCTGATTGGTTGCCTCATCTATAGCTACAACCGCCTAGGAAAAATGTACATAGGGAAAAATATCACCCTGTGTCCCCAAAACTCCTCTTTGAGTCTTCATTTTCAAGCTTTTGTGAGAGGGACAAAGACCTGAGAGCAGGAAATTGTAACCAACAACTGCACTGATGTTATGTTATATTATTAATGCCCAAAGGATATGATTGGGATCACGTACAAGTAAAACATGCAGTTCAAATTTTTAGGATGTTAAACCTCTCCGAGACAAACACTCCCGGTGTGGCTTCCACAGACAGACAGGAGTGGTGCACCCACAGATGCAGTACTGTGGATGAATACTCTGAAGGATCACAAATTCACATTAACATGCCATCAAAAAATAAACCGCACCGCTACCATCTCAGGTAGAACAAACTCACTTTTTTGGAACTGCAACCATAGGATGATGGCTATTATGGAGTGCAGCTGAGAGAGATTATTTAAGGTCCTACACTCTCAGTTCACCAGTAAGGGTGCTTTCAATTATTTTGCCTAATCAGACCTCCTTTAATAAGACTGTATGGGCGTGTACAAACTGAGATTAACTAATATCTCCTTAAACTACCGATTAGCTTTTTCTTGCATAAAGTTTGGTGACATCCCATAACCCCAAGCATAGCTGGCATAACTTTTTCCTGTTGACTAATTTCTCAAAAATAGATTTTGACAGTGTCTTAAATCAGTTCATCTTTTCCATATATCTGTGTCTCTTCCATGACTAGACGCACGCTTCCTTCTGCACAGTTACATGGTTGGCGGATGTAGTTTTGTAGAAAAAAAAGTTTTTACATTAAAATATGCTTACAACAAGGCTTGTGGATTATCTTGCGTAACCATGATTTCTAGGAAGAGACATTGCTGTTGAGTTTTTCAGATCTTTTTTTTCTTTTTTTTTTGGTCACTTTGAGCAATCACAAGCTGAGTGCCAATAATATTCGAGAGCAGGCAGACATCTCTACGGCTAATACGTCCAACACTCTGCAGCTCACACCAAAACAATATCAAATGCAAACTACACTAATACAGTTTGATTTTGTGGTGAACTGTACCTTTAAGTCCCCCCTCCGCCTTTATTTTTGTGAAACTGTCTATCAGGCATTAGAGTAAAAGTAAATAAAGACTGGCCTAACTACGAGTCGACAGACCACTGGGGCCAATGTTTAGCATTTTGCATATTATCTGTATCAGCATTTTATTTTAATGATCCCCGGTAAAATTAATTAATTACAAAGCGCCATGGAAAGTGTAAGCGTGGGTGGAACTTTTACTTTGTAAAACCTCGGGGAGCTATTTTTATTTATTCATATTTTATTAAAATGTTAACTTTATTTGATTAAAATTAAAAGTTTGCTAGGAACCTGCTGGATATGATGTTAAACATTTCAGTTTTGATTAAACATTTATTAAAGGCTTTTAAACAAAGTTTTATGTTAAAGTTTATTATATTCCAAATTCTAAATATTGACGGAAATATTTTAATTTTTATTGTAAATGCATATCGGTTCCAAACGTTTGGCTATCGGTCTCATTAACTACTAAAAATCAGCATCGGCCCTGAAAAACAGTCAATCAGTTGACCCATGGGCCAAACACTACAGACCAATGTAAAATATCTAGAAACTGGCCCCAGAAGTCTCATCAGCCCATATGAATGTAACACCTGTGTGGGTGTGCCAGGGCTTTATCAAGATTTAGTGATAAATATTGCACATAAAAAGCAAAAAAAAAAGGACATGTTTTTGGATTAGCAAATACTATGCTTGATGGAGCATTGTGCCTGGCTGTAGAGATTATAATATCAGAAAAAAGAAACAAAAGAGACGTTATTAGAATGTAAACCTTGCGAGTAAAATCCAAAGTTTCGTAGCAGTGTTTGGTAGCAGACAGTGGTGTGTTTTTTGTACCTGTGTGTCTGTCAGAGCCGGGCAGGTGCTGCTGTGATCTTGACAGTGCTGCTCTGCTGCTGTAGGATCTCCCAGGACAAAGATCATCTGCTGGACGGTGCCCTGAACACACCACAGACACACAGGAGACAAAACAAAACCAGCTTTCAAGAGTTTAATCCAAAATCTGGTTTTAAAGCTTCAGTGATGTGAATTTTATTTTAATGATAGCAGTCAGTGTTTATTGCTGTCTGCTACAGTGTCTGTTTTGATGCTTCCACTAGAAGGCGCAGAGGTCAGACATTCAAATTTTACATATACAGCTTTAAAGATACATTTGGCAACTTTTACAAAAATGACTTTGTCATATTTGCTGAAACTGTCACTATATTCTGAAAGACATACATGAGATAGTTTGTGAAAAAAATCATGTCCCTCCTCTTCCTGCTGTTTATAATGGGATTGTCTAGAATAAAGTGTGGCATGCCAAAAACATCACTGCTTTTGACCTGTCAAACTGTCAAACTGGGCAGCGGTGATAAAATATGAATCAAGATTCTGTTACTGCATTGCTTATTTTTCACCTCAGATGTTGACGTTTTAATGTACTGTTTAGCTGTAAAATGTGAAAGTTTGTGACCCTGCCACCATGTCGAAAACGGTTGACCAACATACCTAGGACCGAACAGTGCACTAAAATGGTGAGAAAATAAACAATACTGTAACATAATCTTGATTGACATTTTATTTGTGTTGCCTAGTTTGACAGTTTGACTGCAGATCACGAGCAGCGATTGACATGATTGACAGCTGCATTAGAGACTCCTTTGCTCCTTGACTCCTAAATGGCTGTTTTTGTTTATATGCAGTGAGATGTAGAAATTAATCTGAAATGCTACAAGGCAACAGGGTAAGTAGATTATCTGTCTCATTTAGTGCTGTGTGGAAACAGTGACAGAAAATATGAAACAAAGTTATTTTAATTAAGTATTCTTTTTTAAGATTACCATTAAATTTATTTAAATAATATGATCACAGTTGGAGTCCCACATACGTTTTCTTTGCTCTCTCCTAACGGTCTGACTTTGGATTACATAGTACTGTCATTTCTTTTAGCCCTTTTCATTGAGAGAAAGTGAAGGTGGAAAATAGAAAAATGGAGACATGAAATGTGAGCAAATACGGCTCAACTGCAGCTGTGATTGTGACTCAGTGTAGATGTACAGCATGACTAAGTTAACTAACTGACTACATTTTTAAAAAATAGATAGATGGATAGATAGAAATGGCCATGCCTGAATTGGAATAAAGATAAAAATAATAAAAACGCTGTTAGCACTGACTTTGTTAGGTAAGTTTATCCACTGCTTTGTAAATATGTGCATCACTCCTTTAAGTGCAGAGGCACGGAGCCAAGAGATTTCAAGGTTAAATTAGTTTTTCTGCAATTGCCCATGGTGACATTTTCTACACCGCATTTTATGAGATTTACTTGTTGATGCGAAAATCTTTCACTGCCTTTCATCTGCTCACATGCACATGTAACAACCCCCTAAACCGATGCAGAAATATTTGAGCTTCTGGTGATACATAATGTAACTAACAAAGAAACTGCACAGCCAAAAGCAATGCCTCCATTTACAGAAAAAAACCCACTTTAACCACCTTAAAAGCTACAGAATAGCTAGTTTAAGATAAGAAAGTCAAGTTTGACTTCAAAGCCAACATGTTGATGTATATAAATTCATTACGTATTTACACAAGGCATGAGAAAAATAAAACAAAAATTGTAACAGTTACAAATCATCTTGATCTATATAGTGCTCTGAATAAATGACATTTCTAAAAAATAAACATGCTTTTTAGAGCCGTTTACAATTTACTTAGACATTCAAAATCTAACAGTTTTCTCTGTTTTACCCTAAATTGTCAGGAAGTCTAAAAAATTTAACCTGAATCCATCATCGACATTTTAACAGAGACCAGTGATAGAGACGGTCAGACTTACGCAGCTCAGTAGCAGTAGCACCACCGCAGCACCCTGCATGGCTTCTGATAAAGGTAACTTCTGCACTCCTCTGACTGTAGCTGCCTTACACACTTAAGCTCAGGAGCTGAACTAAAAAAAAACACACACACACACACACCCCTCCCTGGAGGACTAAGCCCAGCACGGGGCTGGCTGACCACACGTTTACAGCCCAGAGGGGAGAGATGATGAAAGCAACAGACCAAGCCGGACACCCAAAGTCTCCAATAAACACACATTGACACACATATACTCAGCATATATCCCTCCAGCTTCCTGTGGCAGCACAGAGCCAGACAGCTCAGGGTCGACCTCTTAATACTCAGCAGGTTAGAACAGAGTGTGAACAGCAACAGACTAGAGCCGTCCCTAAACATAAAGCAATATAACCAATTGGTCTCTGGAGGCCCCCTAGAATTATTTTTTTTAAATAAAGAGACAATAAAACAAAAATTTAACTTTATAAACAAAAAAATCCTGTGCCCAAAAAAAAAAAAAAAAAAAAATGTGACAAAACAATGAGCTCTGAGACTGATGAAATAGATAATTTAGGAAGGCTAAGGCCCGGATGAGATTGAGCGGGTTTCAGCAGCCTGAGGCAGATTTTTGTAATGGCCTCTGATGAGAAGGAAATGTTCTGCTCGCTGCTTTTGCAGTGCTGAGTGCCACGTACAGTATATTCTGCTCTATACACAACGCAAAAATCACATTTTGAAGTTGTGTTGAATGTAAGTTAAGCAAAATTTATGAACAACAACGAAAGTCAAAACAAACTGGGTATTCTTCACAACTTCACAAGCTATTTTTTGACAGTTTGCCACCATTGCAGGCTGTGGTTTTAATTCAAAAAAATAAACAAATGCATCTTGGAGGTTGGTTTAAGAGGCTCATTCATGGGACAACCCTAACCCTAACCCTATGAACAAGTGCCCCATAAATGATGCTACATACTCTAGGTTAAGTTACAGTAACGTTACTGTGGTTAGGTTTAAGATAAGAAACATGATGACGACGGTTCTTAATGCATTAAAGTTCATTTTCTCCTTCAGTCCCACCCTTTACTCATGACATCACAGCCGACCCAAGTACACAGGTTATACATGAATTACTGGCTCATGATTATGTGGGATATGCACGAATTTTGGTGCTTTACTTTTCATAGAAAAACGTACAAACACTGCATGAAAGCCTGAAAAGTCTATTTTAAGATAGTGTATCTGCTAATAGGCCCACTCCAGAATTGTCATGCTTATTTGAACATTATGAGTGCTTAATCTCACCCTGCAGCAGACACTTATGTGTGGTTTACCAGGTCTGTTGCTGTACAGTCAGTGTAAGTCCTTTGTGGTGACGGCAGATTGATGGTGAAGGTGAGACAATAGGAAACACAGCTGTCACTGCTGTGGGCTGATGATGAGGAATGAGTTTCCTGAGAAGCTCATCTCATCAGCCTCCTTTCATTCTAGTCTTATTCCCACTCCAACTTCACCCGTGCGCACAAAGACCTCCAGATTTGCCGGCTCAAGAGTTACTGTGAGACGAGTAAGAACCATCTGTTTTTTTTCCAAAGTTTTCACAGAGGACATCATGAGATCGTTCACAGGGATCCTGTGATTACAACAGTTTTAAGTGGTTTGAAACCCCAATTTCTGACTTTTCCTTTAATTTTTAACAAATTAACCAATTAATGCATTAACTGCATTATGCCAAAATTTGACACTGAACTTCACACTGAGCCCTCCTCCTTCCATCGTTTTTGTCAGGGTCAGGAGGGGAGGACTGTGGCCCAGGTGAGGAATGTGACATGAAGACCAGAAGAGCGAGGGGCTGCTGCCCGAGGTCGCTTGGGGCTTACGGTAAAGGGTGTGTGATGCAGACGTGAAGCTCCTCCCAGCAGCGTCAGGCCTAAAGTGTTGATCTGCAGTCCCAGGCCCAGGCGCCAGGGGGTGCTCTCCTTCAGACAACAGTCCAGATACAACTCCAGTCTGGACAGAGAGACGGACAGGGAGAGGCTGTGCCACAGGCCATCCCACAGAGGAGCCGCAGGAAACCTGTCAATCAGACCTGTGAGAATTTTACTGTCACATACCACAGATATGACCAATGATTTTGTGGTTCAGATTTTGAAAACGTTTCTGTTGAATCTCAATCTCAGGCTGGAGATATACTTGCTGCTGTTCAACCTAGTGTTTGTGTACACATCCCGCATCCAGCATGAGTGTTTTGTATATATACTTGCCTATACACAACGCGTGTTACTGGAGGACCTCTAGAGGGCACACAAGAGAACTCAGGCTGTACGCAACTACACAATGAGTGGGATGTAAACAACAGACATGCAACGCTCTCTTGTTTTGTTTTGTTTATATACATACTGTGTCTTGCATGTGCGTTGCGTTTATTTTTGAGGACGCGCATAGCTGACATGCCAAACTGACACAGAGGACATGTGGCAGCCATCAAGCATACACTTAGTTATATTTCTGGCCTTACAAGGTAACTTAAAGGCAGCGTATGCAGGCTTGTTGGTTGCTATTGGTAAACTCAATCGCCAGAAAAAGTTAAAGTAAAAGCCAACCAAGGATTTCCTCTCATTTGGCATTTCATTTTGCTATAGTTGCACTACTTTTGGGGCAGTGTCTCTTAAATCCCTGCTGCTTAGACATATGCAGACATAGAGTACATACAAATTTGTGCAACGCAGTCCATAATTTCACACCCTCCTTGTGTCCTTAGTTTAGGAGATTCACTAACAGAGAGATGACAGAGTTTTTATACCTACTCAGGCATCGCCTCCACATTTAGGTGGAACTCCTTTAGTATCTATACTGGATCATTGTGTCTTTGTCTGTGGTTGTGTGAGCGTTTTTGTGTTTTCTCACTCATAGTGTTGTTCCCAGGCACTGACGACAGTGAAGAGTCTCGGCCCCACCTTCAGCTGAAAAAGCTCCTCCCCTTCCTGCCCTAAAATGACCAATAGGGGCGTCTCCTGTGACCACCGTTGACCCAGACGCAGACGCATCAGCACACTGAGCTCATCTGGAAAACTGTCATGTAAACGTTAGCACATACACAAATAAATGTACATATACAGACGACTCTTACACACACACACACACACACACACACACACACACACACACACACACACACACACACACACAGTCATACACGTGTTCATATGCACATTTCATTTACTGGACATGGACAGTTGTGAGATGAGAATCCAGGACGGTACAGATTTTAAACACACGGTCGTGGTGTCACTGAGTGACCGAGGACTTTTCTCTTAGAGAGCCGCTTCACACGTGAATGTAAACTGTATCACAAAGCTGACACATTCAGACGGCATTAGCACCCCGTGTGTGTAGACACTCAAGGTCAAGTTAAACACCAAAGCCTTCAGCTAAATCCTTTCAACCTACACATGATGGAAAGAAAAACCGCCCCAGATAAACAGGTTCACCGCGGTCACGTATGACCTTGTCAGCTCTCTGGAAATGAAAAATCAGTCTTTGTTAGAAAAGATATAGATTTTTAGTTCAAATTTAGCAATGCTAGAGTGTAAATTAATAATATTTTACAAATTGTGTTCGATTTTCAAGAAATAACATGAATTAAAATTGGAATACATTGACGGACAGTGAATATTGTGTTTGTTAGTAAAATATGCTGATAGAAACTTTTTATAAAATGTTATTGCTGCTAAGAGTTCTAAGGTAAGAAAACTCATAGTACTGTAGTTTTAGTTTTAGTAGTAGTTTTTAGTACACAAGCATAGCTTGGTTCAGTGTGGAGTCAAGTGAGTCTGACATGACTTCCTTTTGGGACCTTTGATGTAATTTTGTCATGACCACAACATAGCCAAACCCTATCTACTAACTGAAAGTGATGCAGTAGGTTTTGACATTAGCTCCTGCTTTCAGCCGAGTTAAAAATACTTACAGAGGGCCAAATATCGTAGCTGTTGGTAGGGAGAGTGTGGCATATTGTCCGATCTGATATGCCCGACATCCTCGGTCATCTTGTGTAGTTGAGATATTGTAATGACTGGCTGACTGCATGTCCAAAAGCTGTAATAGATCCACAACTGCAAACACAAGATGACGGATTATTAATGCGGTATCTGATTTTAACTGACATTTCTCACAAGACTGACGCTGCAGAATCCTGCACTGCACTGTTTGGAAACTTACCAAGACTATCCATAAATAAAGTGCAACATTGGTATCATTAGCTCTGGGAATCCGAGCTTCGGCCCCAAATGTTTTATAAATAGCCCCCAATCTAAATATATAGGCTTTTTTTTTCTTTTGTCCCCAAAAAATAACAATAGGCCTAACAGCCCTGAATATAATAATCTGCCATTGTGTTTATACGTATACCTAAATTACGTTCTTAGTTACATTTCACCATTTTGAACATACATAAATTAAACAATTTTCCATTGATAGTCATTACATTGTTAGAGATGGCAGTTGTTAAGTATTTTGTCTCTACTCAATGCTTATTACTAACAACTACTGATATTTTCAACATCACCATTAATTACTTAAACTGGATAGTTAAAAAAAGTTTTAAGGGTTAACAATGTGCCAGAGTTCATATATATGTAGGTGAAGGCAAAGCCCTCAATGTTGTCAAATCCTAAAATCTAGGATATTTATCTGGAAAGGTTTTGGTGGATGGTTTACACCTCATATGGACAAATCACAGAAGGATTTAAGTTTTTTTCACCCATTTAATTGCAATTTAAAACGCTTCTTGACTTCAGAAATTACAAATGTGGGAAGTAAACAATACACTGACATTAAAAAGGATACATCGCTTTTTTCAACCAGCATTGTATCGCAACAATGTGGGTATTATGTGCAAATAGAGTGTGATAAACCTGTGAGATAGATCTCCCTGCTCACCTCTGAGTTAAAATCATTGTGGCTGTTTCTGGGGCTTCAGTCAATCTACAGTTAACTACTGCGGCACTTTCATATGCCATCCCTCTGTCTTATATGCAGACCAAACGGTAAAACTAGGCATTGCTGATCAAATATAAAGCAAAATTGTGTTACTGTATTCCCTATTTCTACACAAAAATGTCTTTATAAACATAATAACGAATTGTTTGGCTCTAGTCGGAGAATTTATGAACAAGAAGCCAGTTTCCCTGTGTGATAAAAAAAGAAAAGAGACTGAAAAACTGAGAAAAAAACGGTAAAAACAAGTAGTTCTGCTAAAATATAATCCAAGATTTTGTTACTGCGTTGCCTATTTATCGTCTGAAATGGTTTCAGAAACATATTTTAGCTTACCGGTTAGCTGAAATTTGAGGCCGTTTGACGGTTGGTTGCCATATTGTTTTCTGTGGGATAAATGCATCACCCAGCAGCATTGCATTCTGGTAGTTGTAGGTTTTCTACCTCTTGGGCAAAAGCACACAGTGTCTATGTGCAGCACACTACAGCCCTCTTCCCTGTTTTCTCTGGTCATTTAGGACCAATTTTAATAGTATTGTTGTTTCTCTATCACATAGATAGCCCAGTTTTATGAAAACACCATCTTTCAGCAGGAAAAATGCACTGCAGGAAGTGCATGATTTCATCAGCAGCAACATACCCAAGCAACCAGGTGGAATTTTAATTAATAATAATAATAATTTTTCATCCTTCAACTCCAAAGATGCAGTTAGATGTCCAAAGATGTAGCAAGATCAAGGACAAATTTTTATTTCATTTTTTACAATTAATTTTTAATACCCAAATATCTACCATTATGATATGTTATAATGGGTAGTCTTTTGACCTATGCAGCCTGTTGGTGGTAGAGATTGCTGATTAAATAAAAAAAAATTAAACTACTTGTTATGTTAATGAAGTAAAATATTATGAAAAAGTTTTGAAAATGTATTGCTAAAAATGTGTGGGAACCCTGTTCTTAACACCTAGATGAGATTTCTGACTAATCATTCACTCAGCAGAATACAGGAAATTGCCTTTTTTTTTTTTATTTTTTTTTTTACAGTGAATGAGTAATGCTCTCAGTCACAATAACTTGGTCATTCGAAGCACAGGTTCTTGTCAGTCTTGCCCAAAAATCCTTTGTGTATCACTGCCTTTAGACTTCCCTAGAAGTACTGAAGTCACATTGGAACAAATGTAACATTTTTCCTCACACACAGCCATTAGACATTTATCTCATACTTTGCTTACCTTTCACGCCTGCAAGTGTCTCATTTCCTCTGTTCCTCCCACGATCCTCTGCTTTAGGATGGAGATAACACTGCTGTGGAGTGCTCACTGCCTGAGACAAGCCATCTGGTTTCACTATAAACAAATAAAGTTGAACCCAGCAGAGCACTGAAAGCAAAGATGAGCTCAGCATCATGTTCTCAGCAGACTGCAGAGAGAGAGCTGGTGCTGGAGGAACATCTCAGCTGCTGGTATACATGGACCAGAGGGCCGGGTCTAACTGGCATCTCTGTCTTCTCACAAACACACTCGGCTCACGTTCTGATCTCTCAACAGCAAACTAGATATCTCACCTACATCACTGCTCTGTTTCCAGGACAGTGACACCTTTGCACCTGGTTATTTTGGAAATATGTGAGCATACACACAGAAATGCAAAAACAAACGTTCCCTGTAGGAGTCAGTGAGCTCAGTCAAAACCATAAAATATCACAGTATCATAAAATGCATTACATTCATTTAAGTTTTTTCCTTTTTAATGTGTACTAATTCAGAAGAATGTTTACAGACAGTGCATATGTGTTGGTATCCAATTTACAAAGGCCATTATATCCTTTGGGGTGTCACATGCAGACTGAAAGTTCTCCTAAATGCTAACTGTGTAGAGGAACTACTGTGGCAGACGTTAAAAAAACAAATAGCTCTATGAAGAAAGCTTGCAGCAGCCAATGACGGTACGTCACGATTGTACATCATGATGTATCTGCTGAATCTGCTTCCATTGCACTTATTTGCATTTAACTTTTACCTTTTTTAGATTTTCCACCACCCCTAAAAACGTAAGAAAAACATATCTAAAGTGTAGCTAATGACAATGCAAATTGTTTTGAAAAGCATTTTAAATGGCAACAATATATGGTTTTGATATGGCTGTTTTCTTGCTTATATGGGCTAGCTACAGCTGAGCTAAGTAAGTTAAAACTAGAAATGAGCGAGTGTCACGTTATCTGTATCTGTATTAATCAACCGACAAAATTATCAGTAGCCATATCTGTATTTGGAATATGCGGATCTTAAACTGGAAGTGGTTTGGGTTGTCCTGGAAATGGGTGTGGTCTAATCTTAAGTTATTTTTTAGCCTGAAATCGATATGAGTTGATCAGAAGTTTTTAGAAAACTGTTCACAGAACAAACTCAGAATTGAGCATAAGCTCATTTTCAAATGAGAGTGAGAGGATTTTCCTTCATCACGACACTCGTACTTGTACTAAAAAGCACATTATCCATATTGGATACCTGTTTCATCTAAATATTCTGCTTAACCCCGGCTATAACATAAACTGTAGGCTGACACCTAGGAGTTTAAGGGCAGATGCCCTAATTTCCTATCAATTTACTGTCAAATCTCTGATAAAGACAGAAAAATCCCCTAAAATGTTAATAAAGTGAAATATTATGCATTGTTAAATTCTTGAGAGTTTAACGGTAGTAATATCAGCCAGTACAGAAAAGACAAGTGATCTCTCTTTAATGGTCCTTTAAACAGATATGTAAACACTTCTTATGTTAAAGTCATAGACAGGCATCATATTTCAAATGAAATATAAATGGTGCAATAAATTAAACATGGATTTATTTTGTACAGTTTATACTACATATTTACCAGAAAGCTTCTCTATCTATGAAATCCAGGCTTAACAGGGAACTCTTTGGGTGAGCTTCCCCAGGCACAGAATAGGTTGTTCTGTACAGAGATGGACATCAATGTTACGTCCTAGGCTGCACTGTACATGGCCTAACCCAACCCTCTGCCCTATAAACTACAGGCTAAAGCCTTAACCTAACCTGTGCACTGAATGAATCCAGCCTTGGAGTTGACACGCTTCAAATGGAGTTTTCTCTGCTGAAATACATCTTTTTTTTAAGCCCAGGACTTCCTGTGGGGGACTCCAGCAGGTGACCCCTTCTGGCCTTTGGATCCTCAGTACAGATAAGTCCTGTGTTCACATTTCAGAAACATGTCAAACTCAACATATTACGTTAACACAACAGCACATGATATAAATATACATCTTATTTAGGGGGAGCATCATAATGTTTGGAATGTTCAGAGATATGGACAGTGGATGCTGTGAAGTTTCTCTGCCTGCTGTTTGGCCTATTCTGTTGGTAAAAAACCAATTTAATATCATGAATACAGTTCAGATAAGACCAATCGGGCAACTCTAAGACACATCTCTCTCAGATACCTCACCGTGATCATGCATGTGGGAAATACTATAACTCTGGAGCATAGAAAATACTGTAATGTTTGTTTCTACCAACCAAAAAACGTGACGAAAACAATGTGGCATTTAACATACAGACAAACCATACTGTGCCTGTGACTCCTCTTTTGTAAAAGCATCCGTGTTGCATCACATGTAAAAAGGATGTTAATTTCTCATCATCACATGAAAAAAGGCAACATATCCTAAAGGAGTTGTGTTCCTGGCTCTACGAACCGAGAGAAAATGGCTTTAGTCACCTTTTTGACAGCGGTTTTCCAGCACAGAAACGTGAAGAGGGAGCATCCGTTTCCCTTCACGCAGGCTGTCTGTCCTACAGATGGTTGTAGTCCATGGACAGAGTAGACGCAGAACACTTGGCCTGTGTGAAATCTCCACTGGTCCCGTCCGTGTGATGGTTGTGTCATGTTGATATTATGCTGACTGGCCTGCAAGAGACACTTCCGATTTTCACACACCTTCATTTGGGTCCATTTTCTCAGAAGATTTCAGTGGGTAATATATTACAAATTCAACGGTCCAGTATCCTGAGACAAAACATCTCTGATTCTGTAATCTTTTCAAGACCTTTAGCATCTTTTTCACGCCACAGAGTCAACAAAAAACAACATAAACCTGCACTGTGCTACTCCAGTTGAAGGTACACTGCCATCATTTTCACATAAGGACAGAAAAATAACCATTGCTAGAAGTTTTCTCACTTTAATGCCTAGAACATGACTTTCTGTATTGACTACTTATTGATTAGTGACTGTATAATGCCCATGAGCCACGTGGATACTCTCCTTGTAAACAGGAACTGTGTGGAATGGCTGGTTGCCAGTTGCACACTGACAAAAACTGTCTGAATCAACCCCGGTTTCATTGCTACCCTTACAACCACACACAGTTAAGACCAACAGCAACCTTCTCAAATGACCTGAACATGAGAACCAAAAGCTAAAATACATTCATCGTATTACATTTGTACATGCTACCTCTATGTTCACCTACACAAAACGCACTTAGATCAGTTTCTTGGGTCGACGTCTCACTGTATTTTGTTCAAATAACAATCAAAACACTAACTCGTGTGGGAAATCTTGGCAATGCTTGGGTTTGCCTGCAGTGATATAGTACAGTCAAGTCTCTGCTGTTCTCTTGATTTGGCAACTTTTCTCTATTGAGAGCACACACACACACACATAAATACACACACACGCACACACAGCTCCCTCCAGCTAAAACACACACACAAGATCACGTTGCAGACAGACACCCAAGTATCCAGATAATTAGCAATGGAGTTCAGTCCTGCCTGTTATGCTACTGGTGCTGAGAATACAAGTCTCTCAGAGCCACAGAGGAGCTGAAGCCTTGTTGCGCCACGTGGAGTGTCTCTGAGGTACCCAGTCGCTCTGTGCATCCTCTTCGTCTCTGGTTTCTAGCAGCGGTCATCCTCGTCTGTATCACTTAGCAGCTCGCTGGCTCCAGCCGGACTCGCCTGGCCCAGGTGCTTTCGGAAATGCCCGTTAGGAACTTGCCAGGAGTGTCTGAGCTGAGGGGCAGAGCTTATGGCGTTGGCCCGTCCCAAGCTGGTTGCCATGGCAGTCTCAAAAGTAAGGGTCTCCTGCCCATCGCCTGCCTCTCCACCGCTGACATCCTCATGGAATGGGAGGTAGGGCTCTGAGATATAACGGTGAGGGGACGGGTGACTTGGTCCTGAGACCTGACCTCCAGATGACCCTTGACCTGCAGTAAAGGGGACGCTCTCCTTGTCAGGTCTCCACGAGGTCTCCGTGGAGCCACCAGCACCATCCTGAGGCACAGTCTGTCCCTCAGAGGAGGCTGCTGGTGTGGCAGAGGAGTGGGGTTGGCAGACCAGGGGGGAGTAGGAGATGTATGGTCGTGGGCGAGAGGGTGTTTGCGGCAGCTGGCGCCGATTACGAGGAGTACTGGACTCAGAGGCTGAGTGGGCGGGGCTGCCTGATGTGTTCCCCTAAAAACAACAAAAGCACAAAGTCTATAAGACTCATTTTCAGATTTTTCCCTCTGTAGGAGAAACTGAGTACTGCTGGTTGCTTCCAGGTGATCCACTGGATTCACCTCCAATCACAGGTAAGAAAGTCCCTTATTTCATTGAGCAACGCAAACCTGCACACTTTGGGTCACAAATTATGGTCACAAAAACTGGCATAAGACTGCTTTTGCTTGTTTATCTCTTTAAGCACTTTTTTCTCCGAATGTATCTACTAATTGTTTTTTAATGCAATTTTAATGTTTTCTGAATGTATTATATTTTATGTATTTCTACGCTCCTGCAAAGCACTTTGCCTTGTGTCTGAATGGTACAATCTAAATGAACTTGCCTGGCTTTGTTGTACTCCTACCTGTCTCTGTAAGGTGTGGGTGCGTCCTTCGCTCGGTGAACGGGATTGTCCCCTTTCACACGATGGCTCGCGGCTGCGCTCCTCAGAGTTGCAGCGGGACACATCGGGAGAAAGCAGGTGGCGCCGTTCCTTAGATCGCCCTCTCTCATGACTGCTTGTTTCCCTGTGGTTAACTCTAGGACCTAAGAGATATGTAGATTTTAGTTAATCCAAATATTGAAAAAAAGTAAAGTTCCCTCAGTTTAAGAGTAAAGAAATACATCCTAACATATCAGTGTAAAGCATATCCCACTACATCTAAATGATCCAATACAAAGGCCCAATTCATACCGTTAACTCCATAAATTACAGGTACAATGACATAATTTAAACTTAAAGAAATTACATTTCTTAAACATATTCTGACAAAATCAGTTCAAGACTGGTGCTCAACTACTTTGAATTAAATCAAATATATTTAGTCAGACTTTTAACATACCGGTTCTACATTGAAAGCTAATAATAACAAGATCTGAATCCAAAACAGCATTGCAAACACTTCTGCAACTTTTACATGCAAAAAATGTCTATAAACACTGCAAAATGCACTGCAATCTTTGAAAAAATAAAAAAGCAGTAAAATTAAGAATTTCAGGCCAGAACAATCCCCAAAACAGCCCACAAAATCCTGGACTATCTGTCTATCTCAATGCCCCCATTGAACACATAAAAAACTGCTGCATAAAAAATTGCTTACCCATTAGTTATTTAGTGAATTATTTTAATTTTGCATAACCAACACATCTATTAGCAATGTGAACTACAGGAAAAATCTCATTTCTGTTAATAATACTGTTTTATTTTGATTGTTCATTCAATATAATAATAATAATAATAATAATAATAATAATATTCAATGTTCAGTATGCAATGAGGACTTTTCACTCAATCCTTTAGGCCACTGCAGCTAAATGTGTTGATTTTAATATTAAAGTCAACTATGATTCTTAAGCAGTTGAATTTAAGCACAATAGCTTAATGCAGATACTGAACATTTACTTTACTTCTGTGATTTTTAAACATTGTTATGATTATGTATCAGACCATATAAAGCGATGCAATGTGTGTTCAGTGACCTCTGTAGCTCCTCTGACGAGGCCTGTATGTGTCGTCGGGGCTGACTCTCTCCAGAGAGTGTTGCTCCTGCCAGAGGCCGTTCACACACTGGTCTCCGATGGTGGAGAAGGAGCGCTTCATCAGCTTACTGTCTGCTGACATCCCGGGCTACAAACACATCGAAAAACCAGAGGAGGAATCACTTAAGTAACTACGACTTACACGTAATCAGCAAACACACTCTCTCATATACAAAAATACATACATACTGTAGATCACAATATGTAGAGTCAAAAGCCCACAAACAAATTGGATTATTAAAAAAAAAAAAATGAAACACTTTCTACCACAAGATTTGTTACATATTGAGTATAGGTTTGAATAAATATTCAGTCTTTATTACCTGTGGATCAACAGCCAGTCGGGGCATGGAGGACGCTCTGATCGATGCAGTCCGCTGAGGTGATTTAATAACTGTTGCATCTTGCCTGGTTTGCTGCATCGCTTTGTTATACTCCACTACATCTGACACCTACACAAAAACCACAGAAAAGGGCTGTTTGTTACTCATATATTTCTCCTTCCAAGTCTCAAGAGTCAAACACGGTCTCTATAGAGGTGCTTAACATGGTTTAACAAGAAGAAAAGTAATAAACATTGTGTCCCAGTACAGCTGTTGCTCATAGGTCTTGTGTTCACTTAAAGGTTAAACAAACACCCCTATATTATCATCAAAAACAAACTTTTTCCACCAAAGAGTCCCTTGTGTAGTTTCTCCTCCTTATCAGCAAAGCTTCAGAGCCACCAGCAATAAGTTTCTTGGAGAGAAGTTTGGGTCAAAAAGAGGAACCAGCTGACTGTTCACACTGTAAATGATCTAATAATGCTGAGCAGTCCGGCTTCAAAAACAGAAAATCTATATGTGGCGCTACATGTTGATACCATGGTGGCACAAATAAATGAATGTGTGATAAACCTGGCCATTACATTGTGTACTCAACATTTATTTCATTAAAAAATGCATTTTCCCACTTAAAATTTTATTATTCTCCTGCAGTAGTAAAATTAGAAAATAACACAAGACTTCCACAAGGCTACTGTGGGATTGACTGCTGAGGGGTTTTGTTGACCTTATGTTCACCTTCAGATAGCTCGAGCAGATTCACCAGCTGCTGACAGTGATTAGGCAGAATGAAAATGGAGATGTAGGTGTTTACCAGTGTGTGTAAATGATGGTGATGGTGGTGTGGGTGGAGGTAGGGGTGGTAGGGTGAACTGTAATCGTCATCCTCCTCCTCTCCCTCCTTCTCCTCCCTAGAGCGGGACAGCGGCTGCAGGAACATCTCTTGTGGAGAGATGGGGCTGAGTGCCACAAAACCTCCTCTGGTGCTGAAGGAGCACAAACAGACACAGACAGGGCAACTGCATTACAAACCCGCTAAATCAATTATTGTTAATGACCAGATTCCAGCTCCAGAAAACCAGATTTTTGTACTCCTGCTTGAATAAATAACTACAAACCAATATAAATAACTGTGTGGGGAAAATCAAAGTTGAATATTTACAGAGCAGATCCGGCACTGTGCCTGAGGAATGAAAGGGATCTGGCATTGCATAGGATTTCTTGAGGCAGAGAGGAGGCATCCATACGCTGGAACATCGGAGCATGTTTCTGCGGGGATTAAAAAAAAAACACACGGGGGAGATGGGAAATTAAAACAAATACGCTCCTTTGGACATACAATTCACATTAAACGTTGGATGAACGTGCTGTCTCTCCAGTTTGTACATACATTACAAACTTAACTCATTTCAATTAAAATATGACTTTATAGTACATACTAATCTTAAGCTAAATTTCGAATCAAACATAAATCATCCATAATGTAATATTTTAAATGAAGGTGAAAAAGAGCAAATTCATGCAATAAAATCCAGCACATCAGTGGCTGCTGGGTGTTTCTTGAGAGTATTGTAAACTCAAAATTAGTCATAATACATGTAAGAAAGAAAAGTACCTGTTCCTCCAGTTGCTGTCGGAGCTTCTTGGCTTTGCTCTGCTTGTAGTAGTCCATGATCATCATGGCGGCATAGATCTTCCCAATGGTCATGTCACTGGCTGAAATGGAGAAACCATCAGACCAGGCATGTGCACAGAGAGACCCGAGGTGGTGCTCAAGCACCTGCCCTTTTGATGTCTGACTAGATAAGTGCCCTTTTTGCAAGACCTTTTTTTTTTTCTTTTTTTTTCTTTTTATAAGTTTAAAATGAGTTTAAAAATTTGGACCCAGGAATCGATTCTCAACAAAAGCAGGTTGTAGCGGCGGACAATTGCATCTGTGTTCTAATTCTGCAAGGCTTCAAGTTGCCCTGCTCTGTGCATGTAGCACAGATATGATTGTGGCTTACAAAAGTAGAGCAGGTCGTCCTCTGAATGGAGGTCAGCAGTTTGAGCCACATCTCCTCCAGGCAACATGTCGAAGTATACTTGGGCTTGATAATGAACCCCAAATTGCTTCCGTTGCTGCGCCATCGCAGTGTAAGTGCGTATGATTGTTTACTGATTAGCAGGAAGCACCTTGTACCTTTTTGCCTTTTTTCGCCTTTTTGTGTATGTGTGAATGTGACGTGTAGTGTAAAAAGTGAGTTTGAGTTTGAGTGGTTGGAAGACTAGAAAAGCCCTATACAACTGCAGTCCATTTTACCTGTTGAGACGCCATACATGTAGGTTAGATAGAGAATTCTGCTGCATATTACTATATACAAATGTACTGTCTGTACTTAGGCCTCAAGGGCCCTTCTGGTGTCGACAGAAACATAGAAACCTCTCAACAGGGCGTGCTTTGCAAGTTTAAAAACTCTTTAAAAAGCATGCATTGCGCAGATGGTTGACCTTTTTTTCTTTTTACTTGAGCACCTGTCCTCAAAAATGTCTACGCATGGCACTGTATCAGACCATAAACCCCCTCAGGATTACATTATCAAATGAATTTAAACCAAATGGAAATTACCATTTACTGCTACAACTAGCTATGACAGCAAAACATATTTTCTTCTTTTCACTGATATATGGATTAGAGTACTGTAAAACTTTAGAGTTTTGAAGTGAGATTGTTTGAGAAACCTATCCATAGTCGGTGTATTACCTACAGAAGATGGTGGTCAGCATGTCCCCAGTTTGGAGAGGCAGACTGGATTACTTACACAGAAGCAAAGCAATGCATCACTGTGGACAAGGCAGCACCAAAACGTATTTAAGCCACCTAAAGAAGTCAATATCAGTGTACATGTACACTATATTGAGAATATTTTCACGGCTTTACCTTGCTGTCAGACAGCTCTTTCTGAAAGAGAACAGAGTTGTTCTCTATACTCTCTATACTTTTTAAAGTCACCAGACTCCTTTGACAAAAGCAGAACTTTTATCTTGCAGAACAGGGGACTTGCTGGTCTATCGCCGCTTCGATCGGTAAGTTTGTTTGTGTTATTGTTATTTTGTCAAAGGACTCTGGTGGACAACAAATGCCAACTGTTACATTGTCTTATATCACCTGTGGGTTGGCCAAAAAGTTGCACCTGAACACACCACAAAGACTACAGCCGACAACGTTCTGCCCCTGTGTGAGATGAATGCCTCTCTATGGCAGCAGGCCAAATAAACAGCATCTGCTTAAGAGCTTAATGCCTAAAAAAATCTTACCTATTATGACATGTTTGTTTTAATCTCATGCCCTCTTGACTTTGGCCTTTTTTTAGCTTTCTGTTTCTTGTCCACTGAGCTGAACTGCCAATCAGAGTGATCTTATTCAACAAGCTGAGTCGACTGAAAAAAAAGCTGAGCTAAAGGAGCGACTAGTGCCAACAATGCTGGACACACCACAAAAACTGAACAAACAGATGCTAATAAACAACACAACATTAATTGACGGTCAACCGTCAGCGTGGTGTGTCAGGGCCCTTGAAGGAAACATAGATGACTGCATTAGGTTCTTGTTGGAAAGGGCTCTCTGGCGGCAAAATAAAGTGGTGAAAATATCCACAACATATACACTTAAACTGATATTTATTGTTTTAATTGTTTAAAATAACTTTTTTGCTGCTCCTGTCCAAAACAGTATATTACTTTGCTTCTGTGTTGATACTCCTGCCTGCTTCTCCAAACTGAGGGTGTGCTGAGTGCCATCAAGGACCTCATACAACCCCACTTAAAAAACATCTCTTTAAGATGCAGGCTGGTGTCACCTTTGTGGATGGGAACCAGCAGGTCCAAAGTCTTCTGAGAAAGATGAGGCCAAATAACACCGATTTCCTTCTGCAGGTCCAGATCCATCTGATTTCTATCCTCCCCTCCTGAAGAAAAAAAACCCATTAAGCGCAATTTAATGAGTTAAACATCACAGCGCATGTGTGTCTGTCAAGTTTTGATACTCAATCTGACCTCGGGCTATCTTAATCTCCAGGGCAGTGCGGATGAGGGCCATGAGGGTGGAGGTGAAGTGAACGGACATGTCGTCGTCCACAGGCATGTTCATCAGGACGAGTCTCTGATGGCAGCAGAGAGAGCATCGTAGTGAGACACAAACCACCACACCGACAATTATACAACATATCACAATGCAAAAGTGGAGCCCAGAGCGGCTGTGGTGGATCATCATGTTTTAGGACATCTTATAATGTGGTCAAAAGGACTCAATATTGTCACCATATTAAAGTAACAAATTACCGTTTTGTGTTATTTATCTTTCAAAACCCAAGATGACAATTAATTTAGCTGACAGACCGTTTAAATTATCAAGGTCACACACAAGCAGGAATGTCACTGTGTAGCTCTGTTATAAACAGCATTTGAGTACGTTTCAGATCAAAGTGGAAACGCTCAGCTGGAACATGATAAGTGAGTTGGCCTATTTGTCCATTAATATGTTACAGAGTTAATTAGAGAATCGCATTGTGATTTTAGGGCAACTAGCTTGAAATAAATGGTAAGCAACCATGACCTTTCTGGGCAACAGCTTGCATTTTAATCATGATTCCATATAGCATAGTTTGCACTATTTAAATTCCTTCAAATCTGAAATTAGAGCACAAAAGACAGATACAGAAGGATGGAGAGGGCAAGTTTTTAATTATACTATTATTTATTTGATCTTATTTTGAGAAAACAAGTGACTGTCAAGATTAAGAAGTTATGATGTATAGCAATTTTGCAACCTCAGCAAAGTGAGGTAAGGATGGGAAAGAAGATCCAGCTCCAAATTCTCTATTGGAATTGAATGCCTCCAAGCTTATCAGTCCCTTTTCTTGATGCTGGCATGTTTTTCAGACAGTTACACAGTGCAAAACAATGACATCCAACACATGCTCCATGCGCAGCTGGAATCTTGCAACAAAAAGGAGTCATGGCAGAGAGGTAGAATTGGTTCAAAGTGTGACTACTTTCACAGAAAAAAGATGACAACAGTGGTGCTGTAATGTCTGTAGATGATAATATCAAGTAATGGTGAAAACACCAGCAATATGCTGAAATATCTCAAGTTCCCAAGTATCTGACAGTGCCTGTGCTTACCAACCAAGCACCATGTCTGTTTGCAAGGATAAATATCCTGTCATAATGACGTCTGTGTCATGCAGGCAGGCTCAGCAATTTTTTTTCTCTGACTTAGAACACTAAATGAAAACAAATGCTATACAAATAGACTCTCGTTTTATTGACAGAGGGTTCAAACTCAGAGATAACTGAACAGTTGCATTGACGCTGAAAGGCTGTGCTGGCCTACATTCGTCCTCACAGAAAACTGATCAGGGATCAATAAGGGAATCGATAATGAATCTGACCAATAGGCAGATCTATAATGCCAAAGGTATCAATACAATCTTGTCAATTCCCATCCATAAAACAAGGTAAAAAAAATAATTACAGACAAAATTACTTGGCCTCTCCTGTCCTTCTGCAGAAGAAAATCTAACAGTGAGTGCAGTTTATTTATCTTTATAGAAAGAGACAGAAAGCACTCTGCAGTAAGACTCATCTACGATGAAGCATGCTCACAGGCTCACAAATTCACACAAGCAACACACATACACAGTCAGTAGGTGATTTGTTAATTTTTAACAGGCTAAAGAGTTTAGAGAATATTATAGATCCAAGACGAAACTGACAGAAGGGCGGCAAAGTACAAATTCGTCTGCTGCTTCAGTACCACGGACAGCGCCATGGATTTATCAGTACACAGCACAGTTAGACTGCTGATATTTCAGAGGTTGTTGCACAAACCTCAGTCACATAAATGATCAGTGAGTCAAGCAGAAGAGAGTAACAGATTCAAGTAAACAACCCTTTTGCCCCTGCATTCTTTCTGCTTCTAAAGGGTGGAAAGAGGGGACGCAAGGTTAACAAGAAGCATGCAATTTGTTCATTTTGCTAATAAGGGGACGGCATCCCCACTCAAATCGCCTACTGCACACAGTACATTTTATATTACACACAGATGTAACACTGGGCTGAGGCAGGAGGAACATGCAGACATGTAAATGCAAGAAACAGAGAAGAAGGTATGAAAGGAATGAGAACATTTAACGCAGACTTCAACATATGACTAAAGATGAATTAAGCATGTAGATGTTTGACAACTTTCTGATTAATGTTCTCCAACAACTGCTCAGAGAAATAAACTCCACCAAGACTCTTTCATCAGATAACAGCAAACAGATAATGATGTCTTATTTTTCTGCCAAGATGCAAAGCAAAACAGGCAAATCATTACTGTAGCGCTCATCATCTGCCAATGAAAAACACTGGAACTTCAACAAGCCATACTGCGTCAGATAAACAACATAAAAAATGCCTGCTTTCCAACGTGTGACACATAAAATGAGAATTGATGTGCCTGTCCTCGTTGATTAAAATACGAAGGCTGTGGCTCTAGTTGTAAGTCTACCTTATATGCCACTTTGGAGGGGCATTTCTTGCCCAGGCCTAGAGGTGGCGACATGTTGGTCAACATCTCATACATGTCAGTGTAATGGATACGACCACTGGGGGCGCCAGGTAGCCATGATGATGGAGGTGAGAGAGAGAGGTAAAAAGAGGGAGGGAGAGGAAAGAGGGGGAGGAAGGGAGAGGGATGATGTTGGAGGAGAAATTAAATAACAGTGGAGGAGTTGGGGAATGCATTCCCAAAGGATGGAGGAGGAAAAGAGCGCAGGAGGGGGCGGAGGGTAAAGAAGAGGAACGAGCATGGAGGAGATACAAGAAAAAGGATTATTACAAGGCATCGCACAGGAGTAGGGAATAAAGTAGGAGGAAATAAAACTGGCTGTATTCTTTCTATGCTGCCATCAGGGCATAGAAATCTGGGAAAGGAGAAAACCTCGGACAAGATGAGCAAAGGAATGACAGCCTCACTGGATCTGGTGCAAATATCAAATACTTACGTTGCATGTGTGTTGAGAGAGAACTAAAAACATCTTTAAACCAGATCCAAAAGGTAGAAAGAGACAGGATTGCCCCAAATTGCACTGCACACTGCGCATAAAAAATAAGCATTTTAAAATGACATTTGTTGACTTATAATCCTCAATGAGGGACGTCCTGTGCCTTAGTACCCTGAGACTCGAGCTTCGTCATTCTTTGACTTGAGTAACACACCCCTAATGGTCAAGTGGGGCAGTGACAGTTGGTGAAGGGAAGGAGAGAAGGAATAGGAGGAGGTCAGGAAGGATCCCACACGAAAGAGGTAGAGGGGGTTTGTTGATACGGGGGAACCAAACCTTGCATGCCACCCTGTGCGGGCAGTTCTTTCCAAAGCCCAGGGGAGGTGAGATAGTGCGAACAACTTTGTACATCTCCTTATAGTGGATCCTACCACTAGAAAGAACATACAAGGTTTTAGTTGTGTGTCATTACAGCCTTTTAGTGTACGGTGAGGTTCTTGTTGTCTAAGAACAGTTTCAGAACATTTTAACAGCATTAAATCAAACTTTTTTAAAAAATCTGTAACACGTGAATAAATATTTTACATGAACAAAACATGTCATTATTATTGGTCTTTTAAAGGAGCTGTAAGCGTCATTCAGTACATGTATATGACTGCGTTAGGATTGTCTGTGCAACATTGGAGTGGCTGAGCTGGCAGCTAGCAGCTAACAGTGCTAACAACACCAGTGCTAACAGGGCAAACGGTGTTAACCCAACCCATGTTCTTCACCCCGTATATCAGCTCCTTCCCTCAGGCAGAAAGTGGTGACAGTTAGCTAGCCAGTTGGATACACATGCAGGGACTCTCACTATTATGCACAGTTGGACTTTCTACTAGAAAACAAAAAGAGAAGCTCAGATTACAACACAGAGGGAGAGTGACGTCATTCTCTGGTTAGGACGCCATCACTAAACTATGTCTTAAAAATCAGTAGTGTTTTTTGCACTGAATGTTCCATACAGCTCCGTTAAAGAATACTTTTCTGTAGGTTGGTAAAATTGTTTGGGCATGGTTGTTGTTATTCATGTATGTTGCTGCTATTTCAGATGCTGTTAAATGTGCTAGACACAGACACCCTAAAACAGTTTTTCACCTCCAACATTGTCACATTGTCAACTGAAGTAGATGAGGACTAATAAGAGTTTATATTTCACAGCGTGACCTTAGAACACAATTTAAAGGGGATCGATTATATTCATTACCAGGTTCACGCTTGCATTTTTGGTTTCTACTCAAACATGTTTACATGCTTTTACATTCAGAAAACACTTTACTTTTCTCATTCTGTCTGTGTTGGAACGCCTGCATTGTCTGAAACACTCAGTTTTAGTGCCTGTCTCTTTAATTTTCCCACAAAAAAAGCCCAGTCTGCTCTGATTTCCAGGTCTTCCATATCTCTTTACCACACTTTCTAATGCGAAAAATCCTCAGTTAAAGCTTCTCAAACAAAATCTTCACAAGCAGACATTTTCAAGCAGGAACATGATCCGAAGTTAGGGAGAAATGATCTGCAAACAGTGTTACATGTTTATCATGTGTTAGCATGTGGCTACATGTAGCAGTGTAGTCTACATAATGTAAGCACTTGCAGTAACATGACTGGAGCAGATGTCCATATGAAGACATCCATCTACAGTTGACATCAGCTTCTCTCGAAAGTAAAAAAAAAGTTGGAAATAGAGTTTTCAAAATGGTCTGAAGCTCACAGAGATAACTGTTACCTGTGTTGAAACTTTGGGCATGTGCAATATGAACACTGGACATTGTAACATTATATACGTGACAGAATATACAGAAAAGTATAAAAATTCCTCTTTAACATCACAAAACCATAGCATTTGTATATGTACAGCTGCAGTGTTGATGAAATGTTGGTGTAGAATAAAAACAGAGACACTGACCAGGCGGCTCGGTCATACTCCCCCCAAATCCGGACAAACTCATCCAGGTGGTGAGGACCCAAGATAGAGGAGTCCCTCGTCAGATATTCAAAGTTATCCATGATCACAGCCACAAACAGGTTCAGCATCTGGTCAAAACATCAAGAGAGGAAGGAGGGGCAATGACATTTATTCATGTGTGAACAGCTGCTCCTCCTACACTAGACAGTAAATTTATTACATCAGGTTCAAACATTAAAAGAAGTATCATTGCAACTTAGCTGAGTCATTCACTCTCCAGTTTCCTGGTCTTACCAGGAAGGAGCTGAAGAAGATGAACGAGACAAAGTAGAAATAGGCAAAGTCAGAGCCACAGCCCCCCTGCTCAGACTCTGGTACTGCTGGGGAAAGTGAGGGGTCCGTCTCACACTTCTTTCCCCCCAGACACGACAACATGATCTCCTGCCATGACTCCCCTGTGGCACTCCTGGACGGGGACACACACACACACACACACACACACACACACACACACACACACACACACACATTACACAACAGGACTTGAGCAATCCAGCTCACAGTTTATTCACAGTTACGTCTGCCATCATCTGGAAGGTGGTACTGAAGCATTGAGTCTCTCAGCACTCGCTTCAGAGACAACTTTCAGAGGATCCAGATGTGAGACCTAGATGTGTAGTCTAACATACATTTACTGTACGTTCTGTACACAGTAGTGCTGAACATTTAATGCCTTTAAACATTATTCTAAATCTTTTGTCTAGTTGCATTTTCACTTTCATTTTACTGCAAATGTAATGCATCTAGTTAGTTATTCTGTCATGTTTAATTTAAAAGATGTTTAGATAGCCAGAGTAGGGTTTTGGCTCTCTGCCTGAGTTGACTGGCTCTGACCTGGTCTGCAGGGTTTGGCCTTGGCTTGCCTGTAATTTCTCCCCTGAGCTTGAATCAGTTCAGGTTCTTGCCAATTAACTGGTGTTTGTTTTTTCATTTTTTAAAAGTAATTAATCTTATTAAACTAGCACAATATTCTTATACCTAAATGGCAGAAGTTGCATTGGATTGAATCAAGAGGGAGGGGGGCCATGAAAGAGAAAAAGTGATAGAACAATTGAGCAATATAGTGGATTACTGGGAAGGAGAGATAGAGCATGCATGAGAGAGGCACAGAAAATGAGAAAAAGAGAGATGGGGAACTGCAAGGTGACTTGGTTTGCAATGTTTGCTTTTGCCTCAACAGCAGGGAGAACTGTGCGTGATGTGCAGCAGAGAGTGGTGATCATCATCTGCGGACCACCGTGTGCACTCAAGGACAAAGACATACAACAGACAATTGACATAACAGAAGGAGGAGAAGGAGTTAAAGTGGTGCAAGAAAACACTTCAATCCTTATCTTGTAATAAATGTTTTAACATAAAAAAATTACTATATCATTTTAGAAATTCAGATTTTAATTGGTCTTGGGCCCAAAACTGTAGCCGTGGTTCAAGCTCAGGTCACGCTTGGACAGAAACTTTGTGTGTTCACATAGGGTAGGGACTTTTAGGGTCTGATCAAAGCTCTAAGCCAGAGCCAAAGGGACACAGTTCTTATCTTGTGTAAAATATACATATTTTCTCCACGGCTTAAGAGAACAACTTCAATTTCAGAAATAAATCTAATATAAACACTCAACACTTTAGTCCATACAGCTATTTCATTATTTGACCCACTACTCTGCTTCGCAAAAATCTCAAAGTGTCTGTGACGCTATTTGTTGAGGAGGTAAGTGGTACACTGCAGCATCTAACAGCTCTTGACACTGAGTAGCCCCTTGAGAACTTAGACAGCAAAGTCTAACTGCGGCAACCTAGCAACATTATTCAGACAACATTACGGAAATGTTTTATTTAGCTTGTAACAAATGGTGTAGTTTGGATCACGACTGGATCTCAATTTAACTGAGACACAAAGATGGTAAATACTCTGGGGTAACTGAAACACGTGTTGAAATCAGATCGGATTATTGGAAAGCTCCCACTATTGTTTTTACATTAATCTCAAGTCCAAAGTTACCAGAAGAGCGGGACTGTAGATCTAAAGGTGTCCTACCTGAACAGCAGCATCAGAGCGCCAGAGAAAGTCTTGAAGTTGTTGTGCTGCGTAATGTGAGTCTCCTCATTAAGCTTAATGTTCCCAAACACCTGATTCACACAGATATCAACAAAAACACATTTAAACTGTGTAGGGCATGACATAAGCACTTCCACTGTTAAGGATTTTATATGATCATGAAACAAATATACTTGAATTAAACTGGTAAATACAGTATACGATATGCCATCTCCAGTGAGACACAGAGATCCATCAAGCATCTTTCTAACCTGCATGCCGATGATGGCGTAGATGAAGAAGAGCATGGCGATGAGCAGGCAGACATAGGGCAAAGCTTTAAAGGACTGGACGAAGGTCCACAGAAGAATCCGGATGGTGTAACCTTGTCTGAGCAGTTTGATCAGACGAGCTGCTCGGAACAGCTTCAAGAAGCTCATGTTGAACTTATCAGACTAGAGTGAGGACACATGGGAGGGGAGGGAAAATGTTGTTTACAGTGAAGAATACAGTTCTGATGTTCACATGAAACCTTAACATTGAGGGGAACTGCAGAGAAGACAAGAAGCGGAAATGCACTCTGTTATCAGTGTAAATCTGTCGATAGTTAAAGCTGGGGTAGGAAGTTTTCTGAAAAAGGCAAAAAAACCCCAACCCTGCCGGAATTTAAAAATACACTTTTCCTGCAGCTCTCCAACCTCTGTCCGACACCCCTCCCACCAGACGAGCACAGGCATATGGACAGACTACATACACTAACATGCCATTTACCTAAATGTACATATAACTACAAAAAGTATGTGTAATTTATATGTATAATCAATGTAATCATGATCAAACAATTCACATATAACCCAAATAATTAGACAGACTGCCATTATGTGACAAATAACGAGAGACGAGATAAGACAAGAGTAAAGAAGGAAGCAGTACAAAGACCAAAAGTCTGTAAAAGGAGGTAGGTTGGTGTCTAACAGTCACAGAAATTTCCCCACGACACCTGTGATTGAAATGGGAAACCAAGTGTGCTTTAATGTAAGGTACGTCATCACCACGTTTCTTTTCCTAAATCTAATCTATATAAAGTTACGTGCCCAAAGCTAACTTATGTAACTTTATGTCAAGTACATAATGTCATTTGTGGGGCGCTAATTTGTTGGGTATCATACGAACCGTTCTATGAAGATACTTTGAAACTGTACAAGTACTAGTCATTCATTTTGATCATCCTGTGATACCAAAGCTGTTACCATTTGGATTTCTTTGCAAACTTTTGGGCCTGTAAAATCCTTTCAGATGACACATTGTGAGTTCAGGCTCTAGCTAATGCTAGATACATAAACATGAATTTGAAGCTGCAGCCATGAGCTTTTGGTTCCAGTTAGCAGAAGGTTGAACTATCAGGAATATTTTCTCTCCATCACTGAAATGCTTCAGTGACAATGACATGCATTTTATTTAATTTATTATCAGACTCTCTTTTATAAGGCTTTTTCTGGGCTGCTGGCAGTTGTAACCAATGCATGAATGGTAACTTTCACCGCAGGATTTTTGGAGATTTAATCAGGATTTCACCAAA